>NW_007734840.1:53409-62844 GCF_000696425.1 Galeopterus variegatus
AAAAATACATTATGCCATGTTATAATTAAATGTGAAGATACTTATCTTAGCATTTACAAATGGTGTATTCACTTCAATACAGTGTTTTCTAGAAATATTGAAGTAGCTTTGAATACCGGCATTTTTTTTAATATTTTCCAGATTAAAAAGTTAAATGCATGTACCTTGTTTCTTGCTCCCCTCCACCCCCTGTCTCCCTTTCTTTGGCAAAAGAACATGCTGTATCTAATAGCCAAGGAAATAAGTCCATGTTTCTAACTCTGCATATTTCAGAAAGTAACTTGATAGGCTCCTGGTTGTATATTGATGAGGAGATCTGACTGTTTAAAATAATTGGATTGAAAAGGAGAATTTAATTCTGTTTCACTCAGAAATGGAGTCTACACTTTGTCTTCATGCTCAAAATGCTTGTGTTAATTTGACAAACTCTCTGATAAAAATTTTAAAAAATAGAGTAACATATTTAAGGATTTTACTTAATGATTCAACAAGAATATAGAGATATGGTTAGTTATTTGATTTTTATTTTTAGCATAGTGCATGCAGATCTGAGGACACAAGCATATCCCAGCATCAGTACAAGTCCTCGCTGATGTAGCAGGGCAAGACCATGAGGGAGCCTACCTTTGGGACTACACCCCAGCTCCACTGTGTACCTAGCTCTGTGTGACACTGTACAGATTATTTAACCTCTTTTATCCATATATTCAAAATTCTTTTTATTGTTGAAAGTAATTGAGATGATATATGTAAAGTCCTTAGAGAGGTTTTCAATAATTATTTTGCAGATAATTTAAAGAACAGAAATATGCAGAAAATGCTTAGAACACACAACTGTTTTTGAGCATTTTCTTTCTGATACTTTAAAAACAACATATGCATTTGTTAATAAGTAATATAGATTGCAACCATCTATATATATGCACACCATAGGAAATTTTACTTGAAAAACATTATTGATGGTCTTTAGATTTTTATGTGTTTAAAATAGCAAAAAAATTTTAAACACAAAATTTCAGAAATTTTATTTAATTAGTCTATGTTTTTATATTTACTCATAGTCTAAAGTAATTTTTTTCTATGTTGAAAGAGGAATAAAAATTATTGAAAAGTGATATGGATTGTGTCCCCCAAGTTTTATGTATTAGTAGCTTGATTCCCATTGTGACTGTTAAGAGGGTGGGAAATCCTATTATGGTAATTGAGAGGTGGGGCCTCAAAGAGGTGATTAGATTCTGAGGATCATGCCTAGTGAAGGGATTAATAATGGTGATCAGGTGTGTGGTTCTAAGGGCTTTGAAAGGAGAGTGCATGAGGAACTACCTCACTCTGCTCTGCCATTTTCTGTTATGTGAGACCCCTGGGTCACTGTCACCAGCACCGAGACCATCACCAGATATGTTCCCTGGACTTTGGACTTCCCAGCCTCTGAAACTGTAAGCAATAAATTTCATTTTCTTAATTACTCAGTTCCATGTATTTTGTTATAAGCAACAGAAATGGACTAATACAAGAAGTAAATTTGCAGGGAATGAAATAAATAAGGTAAAGAGAATGTTCAGCTATTGTGGCAGTTACAGAAGTAAAAGGATTTAACTTTGTTTAAAATTGGTGTCACATTTGCCTCCAACTTCTTTCTTTTTTACCTCACCTGGCCCACAGTTCCTGCAGCAAACATGGCACCAATTTTTCAGTCTGCTCTCTTTCTCCCACTTCTCTTTCCACTACCCCCCCCACCCGTCTCTTTCCAATTTGCATTTAATGTTGCATTTAATCTTAATGGACAAACATGGCACCAATTTTTCAGTCTGCTCTCTTTCTCCCACTTCTCTTTCCACTACCCCCCCCCCACCCGTCTCTTTCCAATTTGCATTTAATGTTGCATTTAATCTTAATGGACATGAGTCAAAAGGAAGTAAACATTTGCATTCGTATGCAAACTTTGCAAGGGAAGTCTGTGCAGAAGCCAGCTGCTACCACGTTTGCTGACAGGGCAGACACTGATCTTGCAGTGCCCATATGTTTAAAATGCAAGAAGTGAGCACATGCAATATTTGAAAAGAGATTATATTTTGTCACCAGTCATATGTTTAAGGTAACTTCCAAAAAGGCTATTAAAAATAGACTTTAAGAACAATATCTTTCATCTTTTTAACGAATTATTTTAGACAAAAATCTCCTCATTGTGTGAGAAGGACCCTTTGGCACTGCTGTCTAAGAATGAAATCCCAAGCCCCTCAGTTTTTCTTAGAAAAGCCTGCTCACAGATACAAGAAGTTTTGGCTTGTTCACATTAACATCCATGTGAATGCAAAGAATGACTATTGGTGCTCAAGAAAAAATTTTAATTCATTTTCTCTGGATTACTACTTGGAAGATATTATAAAACAAAAATAAAATCCCCCTCATTATAAAAAAATCTTAAATGAGAAATGTATCAAGGAATAAGAGACAAAGTGCATAAATCTGCAAAAAAAATGTTAATTACCTATGACTCTAACAATTCTGGAGATATTTAACTAAAAGAAATAAGAAATTAAAATAGGCATGTCTCAAAGCAAGTAATAACAAAATTCCTGAAAGCATACATTTGTTAAAATTTTATTTTGTTATGTATTGAATATCAGATTATAATTACTCTAATTTTTTACAACTCTTTATTCTTATGTCACACCTTAAAATCTCTAAAATATTTCTGAATGTATTAATATTCATTTATACATTTATATTACATTGTAGCAGTGATCTTCTCAACTTGCATTGTGACTCGAAGTTGATTTTGTTAAATGTACATGTGAAAGTGACAGTTAAATTATTTGTGCCTTCTTTAGAAATAATTTTCTAAAATATTCTAAAATGCCCCCTAAAATTTCTTTCCTGGTGTACAAGCTTTATATCATTGACAGGGCTATGAATTTATTGGGATATCACTCCCATGATTAGGTTAGGTCACGTGGCACACATGACTTTAAGAGAGGGAGATTGTCCTGGGTGGGTCTGACCTAATCAGGTGAGCCATTACAGGGAACTGGGATCCCGAGTAGCAGAGCTGCAACCACTGCACTGGACCATTCCCTTCTGGATTCAATTCATGTGAGAGAGGAAGGAACTTCTGCCTTTCTCCAAGCCCATCGTTATCTGGAGTTTGTTGACAAGGTGGATTTTACCCAATGCAGACTATGCTGCTCCAACTCAAATCAAAAAAACTTTTAAAATTGTGCATGTTGATATGTTGTAGTGTTTTGTCTTCTAAAATCTACATACACAAATACCCCATACTCTCGATTTCACAATTTACAAACTGCGCTCACTAGCAAAGAAGGTCTTAGGGACAATTTGTGGTTATTATTAGAGAATAATTAGCCTAGTAGATAAACCCTATATTTGAGTTCCAACATAATTAACTATCTCTGCAAAGTGAACAAGAGGAGGCCATTATGCAAATAAGAAACCATTTACTTTACAGGAAAGAACTTTAAATCTCTGTTTCAGACTCAACCAAAAGGGGAAGGAAGCAGCTGCTGATGTCCTGGGCCACTCAGTTAACACCAGGTCACTGTAAACTCCAGCCTTGGCACAGCCAATCCATCAGTACTTGAGAACAGACCCTTAGGGGCACCAGACTCAGATGCCCAGTGAATATTTACTACCTCCTTAATTTAGAATTTTTAGTAAAAAAGATACATAAACTGCATCACTAATGTGCCACACTTTGTGATAGAATCCTTTCCAACTAGCTCTCTGAAGGGTTTTCCTGAAGAAGCCCCTGATTCTCTAGACACTTCATAAACAGGCATGGAGCAGAAGACCTCCCATGATGTATTATCAGGTGTGCCATAATGATTATTTTGTTTAAAAAATCTTCATCTATGTGGAGAGCAATATCCACCTATGAAGATCTCATAGGGCACATCAACATATTGAAGTTGTTGAGAAACCCCAAAGACAGAAATATGCTTAACTTAAAAAGAGAAAAAGAAAAAACAACTCAGAATTTCACAACACTTTTTTACTCTGATACCTTTCTCACCCACTCCTTCCACCCCCCTCAGCTCAAGGTGCACCCATTAGTACCCTGAAGAAGACAAGTAAGGGATATACTGTTTTGGATCATAAAGTTCTGCTGAAAGGGTGAATCCAATAGCCACATGTCACTGGAGCAACTGTCTGCAAAGGCCAGTCTGTCTCCACTAACTGAGAAGCCTTTATAGGCATCTGCTACAGAAGTAATATTCTCTCCACCTACAAAAAGGAGGGTGCGATCAGTAATCCCACTGTGCTACTAACACCTTGCTATTGTTATTTATGGAAAAGTTTTCTTCACAAAGGAAAAATTTCAAGTGGGAGTATTAGCAAACTTTGTTCAGTACAATGAGATAACGATAATCCAATAAGAGTATAATTGGATTATGACTTAGAAAATAAATACTGCAGAATCTGAATGTAACACAACATTTATTTTGACATTTTGACCACAACACTAAATGATCTAAAGGCAAAATTCAGTTGCAGACCTGAGGGATGGGGCTCAAAACCGCTTACTACATACATGTTATTCTCTAGACAGTTAGAAACACACTGTGTGGTGACCCCAGTGAGTCCCTGCTGTGTAACGCCTTCCCCTGGGGTGTGGGGGACCTGTGATTTAGTCTCACCAGTGGAGAGCAGCAAACATAAGCGTATGTCACTCTCTGGATGGAAGATTCCTTGTGCGGCAGAGACGGTGAGCTGTCACTCCTGTGATAACCTTGTGTTATACGAGAATCAGTCTCCACAGGCAGGAAGGAGCCATGCTGCTGGCTTTGGAGATGTGAATGGCTATGCTGCAAGATGCCTATGGAGAGGGCCATATGACAGGGGACCACAGGTGGCCTCTAGAACTTGAAGGTGGCCTTGAGCTGACAGCAAGGGAAAAGCCCAGTCATACAGCCACAGAGAAACAGATTCCACCAACAACACAAACCAGCTCAGAAGCAGATTCTTCCCCAGGTTGAACCTCCAGATGAGAATACAGCCTGACCTGCACCTTGATTTCAGCTTTGTGAAAGCCTGATTGGAGGGCCCAGCCAAGTGTGAAGACTCCTAACCCACAGACATTGAGGGAGAATAAATTTGTTCATTTTTAAGCTGCTAAATGTGAGGTCATTTGTTATGCAGCAATAGTGAACTAATACACTATAGGACGGAGGGCCCAGCCAAGTGTGAAGACTCCTAACCCACAGACATTGAGGGAGAATAAATTTGTTCTTTTTTAAGCTGCTAAATGTGAGGTCATTTGTTATGCAGCAATAGTGAACTAATACACTATAGGACGAAAGACTTACAGTGCTTGTACTGATATTGTATAACAAATTGAAAACTTCAGCCAAATGCAGTAATATGATATCAAAATTTTGAAATATTTTGGAATCCACTGTTGATCATATTCCATGGCAATTCTCTCAAAATCAGGGTAATGGCCACATCCACTGATTGGAAGTCTTAAAATATTTTATAAATTTTATTGAAAATTCTTACAAAAAAAAAACCCCTCCACAAATACTCTAACATAGGCAGACCCATAGTTTTTAATGTTAAAGTTAACTTTTTCACATTATTGTCAGGAAAAGGTAGGGAGTACGTCATTGTCTCAAAGGAGGCTGCCTGGAGAATGCCATTACTAATACTGGGTGCAGGCTGAGTCTTCTTCCACAGAAATTCAACTAAGGGGCAGGGAGTATTGCTTCCTCTTTTTTATTTTGGAAGTATTATTTTAATAATACCTTCTCCTCCCATATTTTATATATTTTCAGAGGAGCTTTATGAATCAATTTCAATAATGAAGAGAATAGAATTGTCCTGGGAGACAGATGATCTGAATTCCAATCTGGATTCTTTTTTTTAACTGACCTCAGTGTATCTGGGCATGTCCCAGCATTCAGGGTCTCAGTTTCCCCAGCTATAAATGGAAAAAGTCTCTACAATCTCTGCTAGCATCAGAATCTGTGATTGTATTAATGGGGATGAAGGCTCAGTCAATTAATCAGAGACTTTGTAAAAAGAATACAAAATGGAGCTTTTAAATAAACCAGTTAAAATTTCTGGAGAACATAAATTACTATCATTTACTGAAAATTTTCCAAGTAATCATTTTGCTTCTTAAACTAAATTTACGTTTTTCTGCTCTCAGGTGGAAATTTCAGGCGACTGCATTTTGTAAAGCAACTGATATCACAAAGTGATGAAAAACCAAAAAGCCCATTTTGTGTCAACTTCTTCCACATCATTCCTGCCCTACTTCCCTGTGGTTATCATTGGTAATCTAATGTACCTCACAGCACAACAAAATGGTCTGATATAAAACAGTTCATTATTTCCATAACCTCTGTTTCTCAGGTGCACTGTTGTGAAGAAATAGAATAAATGTCAAGAGCAGTTATTAAACATTTATTGTAAATCAATAAAAAAAATTAAATGCTCTCTCCATAAAGGCATACATGGAATCCTTCATTATTTTCTTTCCTCAGTTTCCAGTAAGAGTACTTAGTTATGATTTTCACGCTGAAATTTATCTTACTAGTGTGCCTTATGATTTCCTAGAAAATAATAATACTAAGCAAAGACACAGACTATAACAATAATTCTACTCCTGAAACACCTTTTTTTAATAAATACATGTAACCATTTTCTAAAAGTGTTAAAGGATATGTTTAATTATAATATTATCCCAAAGTTCTTTGTGCTTGGTCTCCAAATTCAAGCAGACCTGAGATTCCTTGTTCTTTCTGACTTGATTGAACAACATGTTCCGAATGAGCATGTTCTGTGAAGTCAGCTCAGATTTCACAAGACTTTATTTTATGTACTAAATATGTCTTAACATGGACTCCATGAAAGATGCGATAATCAATTGACAGAAATAGGAAGCAAGAAAATTGCAATTTAGTTAACTAAAGTTTCACATTACTATATCAATATTAGGTTTTATGCTAAAAGGGAAGCTAAATTTAGGAGCTCTATTTCATACCAGCATTTATGAGTCATTTCCTCTCCATTAAAACAACCAAACCCCTAACTTCCTATCTTAGGGTGTAATCTGTACCAATAAGCAGATTTCAGATCTCAATTCTGTGTTTGAGTTCCTCAAAAAATAATTTTAAAAAAAATCTCAGTTTAAGTTCGTACTTTCAGTGGAATTTTAAATAATTACAAAAACGAGAATAGCTAACAGCAAGCATCAGATATTAGTCAGAACAGTTTCACTTTCAGCAACGAGTTTAGTGTAGAGCTCAGTTAGAATTTGCAGATACTGTGAAAGGAAAAGTGTGGTAGAAGAGTATCCATCTTTACAAAATAAAAGGACTCATACTGAGCTGAAAGCACACACAAATGTAGATTCTCAGAGCCACACATAGACACACACAGGGACACAGACATACACACAGACACAGGCACAGACACACAGAGACACACACTCTCAGCCACACACAGACACACACAGAGACATAAACACACAGACACATTCACATACAGATGCACAGACACACACAGACACAGAGACAGACACAGACACACACCCCCAGTAATGATAAATGCTTCTCCACTTTCATTTCATGGTGACACTAATAACCTAGTACTTTTTTCAACACAGTAACCTACTTTATGTTTGAAAATTTTTTAAAAAAACAAAAAACTATCATCTAGTCTGTCTTTGTTTTTTTGTCATTTGTAACAGAATACCTAAAATTTATAAGAAAACAAAATTTATTTTTTACAGTTTGGAGGCTGAGAAGTCCAAGGTCAAAAGACTGCATCTGGTGAGGGCCTTGTTCCTGGTGGGGACTGCAGAGTTCCGAGGTGGCACAGGGTGTTACATGATAATGGAGCAAGAGCATACATTAACCTGCTCACTTGCTCTCCTTATAAAGAAACCAGTGTCACTCCCATGATAACCCATTTATCCATTAACCCATTAATCCATGAGTGGATTAATCTACTTACGAGGTTGTAGTCCTCATGATCCAATCACCTCCCGAAGGCCCTACCTCTAAGTACTGCCACACTGAGGATTGAGTTTCAGTATGAGTTTCAGGGGAACATTCCAACGATAAATGAAATTACTTGCCCTGCTATCTTTATACTTTATTCTAATTTTCTAATTTCTTCTATTTCCTTTATTTCTTCCACTGAAGGATTCAGTCTTGTGTAGACAAGGTTTGGAACTTGTGTGTGCTTGACCTTTCAGCATGTGGCCCATTGGCTAGGGATGAAGTGGACTAACAATTACATATAGCACGAGATGACACCTCTCAAAGGGCCATTTCCAGGGAGACTCTGCGGGGAATGGCATTAGAAATCAACCATACGTGGTCACAGTTCTGGCTGTGGACCAGCCATGGTTAAATATCAGCTACAGCAGTGTGCTGCATTTGAAGGCTGGGTGAACAGAAGTGAATAGAATGTTTTCAGCTGATCAGTAAAGGCACACTACGTGGTCACAGTTCTGGCTGTGGACCAGCCATGGTTAAATATCAGCTACAGCAGTGTGCTACATTTGAAGGCTGGGTGAACAGAAGTGAGTTGAATGTTTTCAGCTGATCAGTAAAGGCACACACACCTATTGGGCACCTGTCATAGTCCCCAGGAGTAAAAGTATACAAAGAAGAGTAGACCACATTCCTCCTTCAAGGAGTTTAATAAATAAATGAACGGAAAATACATATAAAAATTTTTAAATAGCTACACAATGTAAACATCATAAAATAAAAGAAAAATAAGTAACAAGGACTGAAGTATGAGAAGGTTAGGGAAAAGAACCCCTTGCTGAAGAAATCAGAAACTAAATAAAGGACTTCAAAGTTTTCCCACACAGCTGTTCAAATGATTAAATGTTTTAAATTTGACTCATGGACACCTTTAGACAGCTTTTGACATATTATGTGTTATTGAATCTGTGTCTGAATGGATTTGGTGACTCTGTGGAGAATATAATGATCCCTATTTTGTCAGGTGAAATATGTAGCATTTGCAAGCAGAACACATTCCAATTAAAACAGAACTAAAGTGGAAAATCTTTAAGGGCCAAATCTTTACTTTAGTCCTCAGGTAGGACCAGCCTAAGTTAGTTATCTCTACATTCAATCCTTACAGATAGTTTTAAACTTGGGAATTTTTAAAGTTGAACAGAAATTATGTATGTTTGCATGTTTTTATGCATGTGTGCATATACAATTTAATATAATAAAGTGTATACTGGATTTTGGCATTAATTTTTCTCCTTAATAAAAACCGTTTATAATTCTTAAGTCACGAGGAAAACAGAGTTGTCTCTATTCTGGTACAATTTCAATCCTCTTCTGCGTGCCTGTGTCATCTTCCCTGGAACATGCATTGATTTAGTGAATATTAGTGAATACCTATTTGTCAAGTTTTATTCCAAAAACTTGAAAGAAAAAA
>NW_007734840.1:63405-66072 GCF_000696425.1 Galeopterus variegatus
TTAGTGAATATTAGTGAATACCTATTTGTCAAGTTTTATTCCAAAAACTTGAAAGAAAAAACTTTTTAAAAAAAGACAAAAATCCCCTTTCTCTTTTCTATACAATTAATTGTAAGTATAATGAATATGCAAATTTTATTCTGTGCTAGAGGGGATAAGCACTAAGAAAAAAAATAGGGTGACGGATATCTGAAGTGCTGGGTTCTAAGGGCTGGGTTGCAAATTTTTTATTGGCTATGAATATTCATGGGGTACAAAGCTGACTGTCACCACTTGTGCCCAAGATGTGATGGTCAGATCCACACTGGCAGCATGCCCTTTACCACAAATTGTGATTATACTCTGAGTCCCTCACCCAATTATCCCCAACCTCTCTCCCCCTCTCCCTTTCCCCCCAACTCCACTTTATATCCCAAGGTGTGTTCTCTCCCTCTGCAAGTCCAACACACCACTGTGGTCTTTCTTCCATTCCTTCTTTCTCTCTTAGCTCCCACATATGAGTGAATACATGGGTATTTATCCTTCTGTGCTTTGCTTATTTTACTCAACATGTTTCTCCAAGCTCATCCATATTGTTGCAAATGGGACAATTTCGTTCTTTTTTATGGCAGAGTAGTATTCCATGGTGTATATATACCAGTTTCCTTATCCAGTCATCCATCGATGGAAGACATACGAATGATCAACAGGTACATGGGTTGCAATTTTGAATAAGCTGTTTAGAGTAGACCTTGTGGTTGAGCCACAGTCTCTGGCAAAGTTTCAGTAAAAGTGAAGGGCTGAGCCTTGCATCCAGGGAAGGAGCATGTTAGGCAGGGGGAGTGCACAGGGAGCAGTGTGAGGAAGCTCAAAGCTCAGCATGGGGTGGGGTGGTGGGACAGTGCAGGGGAGAGGGGACTGTGAGGAGACTAGGAGAGAGGGAATCCATGCCTGGGACTGGGCTTTACTATGCATGAAATCGTGAGCCACCGGAAGGCTGGAGATGGGAATCACAGGATCTGACTTCCGTTTTGGCAGGTTATCGTGCTGAGCTAGAGTGAGAGGTGAAGGTGAGAGCTGGAGACCAGGTAACGTGATCCAGGGTTGGTGATGATGCCTTGGCCAACAGCGAAGATGGTCAGGTCATGAAAAGTGGTCTGATTCTGAACACATCTCCAAGGAAAAGACAACAGGCTTCTCTAACAGTCTGGATTACAAAAGAGAAAAAGGAGATAAAGGTGAGTAGGAGGAGATGGTGTAAAGTGGAAGTCCAGAGAACGGCTAAGGGAAGTGGAGTGTGTTATCATAACACCATGATGATGGTCGCCAGGCAGTGGCAGGGTGCAGTCGTGTTTGTGATTTTGGTGTAAAATGACACCGCTCAGCTTGGTTCCGAGTTTTCCTGTCAGCATCGAAGGCAAGGCTGGGATCCTTCTTCACCAAGGTCATGGTTTTACCAGGTATCTCAGGCCACGGGAGGAGCAAAGGGACAGAGGGTTTGGACAGCCAGAGATCACTAGACCCTGTGCAATCTTCTTAATAAGAAAGACAGTGGTCAAAATGAGAAGAAAGTGCAATGTGAAGGAAACAGAAATCACAAAGGTTTCGGTTAAACAAACCAACCAACCTCCTTCTAGGCTGCGGGATATGGAAGCGTCTACCCATTGCCATAGGCATGACTGAAGATGACATGACAGCCCATGAAAGGAGAAACTGAAAACAGAACATGAAACATTAAACACTGTTCTGAATTCCTCATGCCACCCCTTCTGCAGTTCTGCAGGTAACTCCTGGTGGCCGTCCTTCCCCTCAGGGGTGTGGTTGCTGTTCTGTTCAGGAGCCATCTTTGTGGAAACACGCTCATCCTGCTATTTCAGAGCATCCCGTTGTCCTCTGGTTTTATCCTCCCCCCTCCTGCCCTGCCCCCTCGGGGGAAGACGGAATAACCTTGTTAATTAATATGCAGAACAATGCAGCTTTTGTGTCTCTGAAGGAGTCTAAATCACCTATGCCAGGATACCTTGCCTCTCATTACCAGACCATCTAATTAAGGTGCTTTCTTTAGGCCTATTAATGCAAACCTGAAGAGTGGTTTTTAAAATAACCATTTCCTTTTCTTATTATAGCATCACTTAGAGCTATCTACTATCTTGTAATTAATTGTTCAATTGTCTGCCTCTCTCATTAGAAATCAAGGTCTTTCAAGCCAGGTACTGTGGTTTATTCACTAAATTTTTCCTAATATGAAACCACTTTTACTCTACCGCATACGACTCATAAATTAATTCCAGATGGCTTACAGATCTAAATGTGAAAGGAAAACAGAAAAACCTCTAGAGGTAAACATGAAGATACCTTCATGCTCTTGGGGCGAGTGAAGAATTCTTTAAAACTAAAAAAAGAAAAAGAACTCCCAAAGCATTGAGTATAAAAGAAAATTTCAAAAATTGTAATTTATTACAATTAAGGACTTTTATCCAAATATATAATTAGTGGAGTGAAAGAACAAGCCACAGACTGGAAAATAATATTTGCGATTTATTCTTTATTCAAGGGCTTGTGTCCAGGATATCTGAAGTTCTAAAAAATCAATAAAAAGGACATACAATCCCATAGAAATACAGTTTAGAGAATTAAACAGGTGCTTCACAAATAAGGCTATACAAATATCCAATAAATCTATGAAAA
>NW_007734840.1:66926-86825 GCF_000696425.1 Galeopterus variegatus
AGAGAATTAAACAGGTGCTTCACAAATAAGGCTATACAAATATCCAATAAATCTATGAAAAAGTGCCACCTCATTAGCCACAGGGAAATGCAACTAATCAAATAAGAGCCCACTACATGCCAGCCAGAATGGCCAAATCACAAACCAGTCAGCAATATCACACAGTGGGAAGACGGAGAGCACCTTGGAGTCTTGGACACTGATGGTGGAAACACTAGCCTGTGCAGCCCTCTGCATGGTAGTCTCTTCTAAAATGGAACATACACATGAAGTATCACCACAATTCTACTCCCAGGAATCTACCCACCAAAATGAGGACACATGCTCACCAAAAGATATGTGCAAGAATGCTTATAGTGACCTTTATAACAACTCTGAGACAAAACAACCAATGCATATTAAGAGCAGAATGAATACATTGTGGTACATTCAAAAAAGTAGGATAGCTTCATTGTAACTTTAAAATGCAAAAGCTAATCTCAAGTGATAAGGTCAGGACTGTGGATCCCCGTGGTGAGGATAGTGACTTGGGGGATAAGGGAAGGATCTGGGCTGCCAGTAACATTTTATCTCCTGATCTGGGCAGTGGTGACACACAGGTGTTTCCTTTCTAAATATTCTTTATTTTGTGAATTTTAATTGTGCACATTCTTATACTTTGTGTACTTTCCAGTGCATCAGCTATACTTCAATAAAACTCACTAAAATTATTTGTTTATGTTCAACAATAATTAAAATTCTGTAATTATCTTCTAAATAAAGAAATGCCAATACTATGAGCAACCAATTGAGTTGGATGTCATCATCGACAGGAAGAGGACCTTGGAGAAGTTCCATTTCTGATAGAGAGTTCCAGATGTTCTCTTTTCCTCTGTAGCAATAGAGTGAGAGGTTCAGTGATTAGATTTACCAGTGTGAATATTTTTTGCATTGTCATAGATCCATTTCTTAATAAGGTATTAGAAGAATTATTTTATTTCTTCCATGCCTATTGTAAATATTAACGTTAAAAGATCTTATTGCAATGGTAAAATGAGCTCTAATATCCAAAGCTGACTGTGAGCTGTAATGGGTGTGTGACCTCATAGTATTTACCAGGCACTGCACACCCAAGTCATTAATTTGCTAAGCACTTTGAGCAACCTCAACTGTGAAAAGTACTGTAGGAGCCAAAATTCTATTCTCTTTTATATTAATCATGTTTGACTAACATGATGTAAAATATTGTTAAATAATTTTAATGCAGGTATGTAGATTAGAGCTACTCTAGAGCTTTCATGACATAAACATTGACAAATTATGTGCAAGTTTGTTTGCACAAGTGATTAATCAGCTATTCTGCAGTTAAAATTAATTATTACACTCATATTTACATGACTGGTTCAAAACATGTGCAACCATTAATACAATCCATTTGCACAAAGTTATTTTTACACACAGTCTTATATACTTAATGTACAGCAAGTACAAAGAGCAGGAGAGAATCAAATCAGAAGTTTAATTTTACCTGTTTTAGCTTCAGGTTTAGCTGGCTATTTTTTTTTTAATTGCTGAGGTTATTAAAATATTTTATTTGTTCTGTCTTCACAGATACTTAATAGTATAATATCATTCTTATGGTTAAGTGGACTGGAATATGTCCCCAAATTCTAGCTGTAATATTAACATAATTTTTTTATGAACAGTATATCTGAACATTCACATCCTCTCTCATGAGCTCACTTACAGGAAAAGTGGATAGAGAGGAGACTTTTAGAAAGTCACTTATGTTTAGTGAGAAGAGTTCAAGAGTCAGGGCCAAGAGCCACCCTGCAGATAGTCTCTGCTGTCACCTGCTGAGAGAGTTCACTCAAGTCACTGCAGATAGACAGATATTCACCTTGTGCTCCAGAGATGGAGATTTTACAAATCACCTACAATTTTTGATGTTTTAGCCATCCTTTGTTGTTGGAGAATATGAGTGCATAATAAAATAACTTCAATAATAGAAAAACAAGCAATAATAGAGCTCCCATTTATTGGTGCCTGTTTTGTTCTGGGCATCGTTTTTGGTTGTTTATCTATATTGTCTTACTGGGATTTTATTATATTTTCTATCACACTTAACAATGCAGCAGTATCAGATATAAGTCTAACTACTGGGGAGGGACTTCCAGAAAGTAGAATCTACATGGGGTAAGAATGTAAGTGGTGCATATAAAACACAATATATTTATGTAAATACCTTCTTGGTTTTTGTGTGTAAGGGCCAGACAACTGTATGTTTATTGCCATCTTAGCAGGCCTGAGTGGCCAGGGTATACATTAAATGTCTTGTAGCCATTTTTGTTAATGTTGGTGTTTCAACTGGTTCCCATTCACATTGGTTAGTACCAGTTTTGCACAGTACTGTTCAGATACGGATGGGATGTGAAGAGGAATGGAATGAAATATATAGTGAAACATTTATGAAAACTGAGGTCCAGAGAGGCAAATAGATGGACGGGCCAATAGATGAACAATTAATAAATAATATAAATTGCATTTTCAATCTTTGTTCTCTTTAGTTTGTTTGGATAATTTCTATTGGCCCATCACCTCAACTTCACTGACTCTTTCTTTGGCTATACTGAGTTTACTGATGAGTCTGTTAAACGCATTCTTCGTCTGTGGTACCATGAAATTTTTATTTATTTATTTGTTTATTATCATTCTATTTGTCTCTTTCCTATAATTTCTGTCTCTCTACTGAAATTCTCTATCTCTTCATGTACGTTGTCCACCTTTCAACCACAGCCCTTAACAAATCTCTCTCACAGTTTCAACATCTGGATCATCTCTGAGTCTGGTTCTATTGATCATTTTGTCTCTCGGAAATGTTTTCTTTTCTCCCTTGCTTTTTTGCTCATTACTTTTAATTAAATGTCAGATATTATGCATAGAAGAGTAGATGGAGATCAATACTATTTATGCCTAGACATGAGTGTTGGGGAGAAAATATAATTTCCCCTCAATCCTCATAAGTTTGGAGTTGGAACAGACCCCTGTGGCAAAGGACATATTAACAAGAGAAAGACAAGCACGTTTATGAATGTGTGCAGTGCATATCACCTAGAAGAAACCTCAACAAAAAGTAAATCGAGGCAGTGGCTTTAAACTCTGGCTTATGTAACATCTTCAACAAAGAACAACAAATTTGTAGAGAAATGACAGGACAGAGGAAAGTGTCTTTAGGCTTCCAAAGGCAGGAGACTGTGGGAAAGTAAATAGGAAGAAACTAGTAGAGGAAGGTTTGTTTGCAGATTTCTCTCGTGTCTCCAGTAGAGGAGAACCTATATCCTGTCTTCAGGCAGAAAAGCAGAAGATAGGGAGAACTTTCCCCACACTGGCTGCTTCTTAATTGCTTTTAGCTCAAAAATAATTTTCATCAAAGAGGTGTATTTCAGGGTGACATAGTCTGGGCTTTTTCATGGGTTTGCCTCTTCAGAGAGGCTGTCAGTCAATCTAGACAGGAGTTGAGCTGTTTGGGGTTTGCAGTTGCTATGGTTATCTTCTGGTTTGCACTGGCTTCAATTTCGTCTGGAATTGCCTTGGGCTTAGTGTGAGACTAGGGTGACGGGACATTTTCTCGGTGCTCCTGCTGCACCTGCGGCGTCCAGCCTTCCCCGCGTGCCTGAGTGCAGGTGAGCGTCTCGACCGCTCTGGCCTCCTCGGGTTCACTGCTCTGCTGGTCTCGGTGGTGCAGGGTGGCAGGGCAGGGGGGACTCTCCATGGTTCTGGTCCAGCCTCAGTCTTAAGCGGGCCCAATGTGCGCCTGAGTCTTAGAGGTGGGGATTTCTCAGCGATTCCGCCTCCCGTGGTTTCCGGCCCCTCCCCTAGGGTTAAGTCTTGTGTTTGCACCTTTCCTTCTTCCTCAGTGGGTCTGCACCTGTGCCTTGGGGCAGCTTTAAGCAGCGTGTCTCACCTTTCCCACCGCAGCGGCCTCTCCTCCACCAGGAAGCTTTCTGATAGACCCCGCCAGGCGATGTACGCGCGCTGGGGTGAACTCGCCAAGTGTCCGTGGCTCGAGGCGTTCAGTGCTCTCAAGCTGGCCGCATTCAAACTGTGACTGCTGAAGGGTTTCAGCTGTCTTCTTTCCTGCGTGTGTGTCACTGGCCTCTCCCTCCTGTGCTCGGCCACCACGCTGCGTGTCCTCTCTCCTCGGGTCACCCGTCTTTCCAGACATTGCAGGCTACTTGGCTGTCCTGCCATCTCAGCTTTCATAGGAGTTCAAGAAAAATTATGGTTTTACAGGTTATTTAGGGATTTATAAAATTGTTCAGGTGGGAGCATTTTTTTTTTTTTCTTCTTCTAGATTTCTATGTACCAGGCAGGAGTGGAATTCATGGTAGTCAGTATGGTAACTTGAACTTCTCAGTCAAAAAAATCTACTATTTCTCTGGTCTGCCTCGTCCCTAGAGACATCCTAACTGATCACGGCCATCCGACAGAAGCAGTTCCAATTTACCCGAGATGTGCAGTCTGGGGTGGTCTTTCTGCCCTTGCTCTAGAATCCTGTATTAGTGTAACCCCTGCACTCCTGGTTACTCATCAAGCTGAAGCCTTCTTTATCTTTTTCAAAAAATTCTCTTCACACACACACACACACACACACACACACACACACACACACACACACACAGGGTTTTCTATAAATCTATAAATGTGATCTTATCATGCACTGATTTTTTTTTAAAGCTATAGCAATTTACATTTCAAATGCAGTATGAGAGGATCTGCTTTCTGCATCCCTGGTAGCAACAGAAGTTACTATTTCCCGTGTAGTAAGTATACAATGACAGCCCATGGTACTGTAGTCTGCATGTCCCTATTGCAAGTTTGAACATATTGTCACCAATTTACAGACCCTTTAGCTTTTCACTTCTATGCCTCTTCACACCATTCAACTTTCTACTGGAGTTTCTCATCCCCTTCAGGTGAATTTGCCAGATCTCTGTATGACTGTACATATTAACCATGTTCCCCCAAATAATTGTGTCTTGTTTTGTTTTGTTTTACTGTGTGATACATTTTATCATACACATACTTTTATAAACTAGAAAATGTACATCTTTCCTTTATAGTTTCTGAAATTCCAACCTTTGTTAAATGGGATTCTCCAATCCTTAGATTATACTTGTGTTCACCTAGAGTTAAGCAAATTGCACAAGACACTGACAGCCCTAATAACACAGCACATAAAAGTGCATGTAGTTAGGATAATTCACAGATGCAGTAGGCGGTACCCATCCTTTCCATCTTGCAGAGTTGTGGCTGGGTTTGGTGTATGTGGACACCTGTGTCACTCCACTTATGTATATGGAATGGGTGCAGCAAACCCCTGTTGTTACAGAAGCCACGGAGATCCAACTTAGGTCTTTTCAAATAGCTTCTTGATCAACTGACTGCAGTGGGGAGGTGAGCTTCCAGGGCCATCTGGATTTGTGTCTACTCATCTGGGTTTTCTGCCAAAATCATTTTATTTGTTTTGTTTTAATTCAAGTGTTTAATCACTTTGAACTTATTTTTATATGATGTGAAGTAGTGTTCACATTGTATCTCTTTCCAGATGTATAGCTATTTTTGCCAGTTTCATTTATTAAAGTCTATCATTTTCTCACTGAATAAAAATGCTGTATTTATCATATATTATATTTGAATATCTCTATGCTAATGCCACATTAATTTTATTTTAGTGTCTTTATGCTTTTTTCTGATATCTGTCAAATCCTTTTCTAGTCTACATATTCAGATTTTCTTGGCTATTCTTTGACGTTTATTCTTTCATATAAATTTTATGGTCATGTAATTCAGATAGAATTTGATACAATAATTGCCATTACATATCACATTTGATAAATTTAATGTTTTATATATCGTACTTTTCATTTAAGAATATTGTATGTATTTTATTTATCTGTATAATGTTATATTCCTCATTAAGATATTATATATTTTTTTAAATAAAAGTTGTTTCCTTCCTGTGAGTTTTGTAACTGTTTCATGCTTTTCTCATAATAATGAGATTTTTTTTCTTATTTTTCTCTAAATTCTCATTATTAAACTAGAATAAAATCTAATTCCTTTTATGTATTTATCTTATATTCATTCACCTGACCAAATTCTTCTATCAATTCCAGTTGTCTTTTGGGTTTTCTAGTTGTAAAATCATGTCATAAAAAGGAGATAATTTTTGTCTTTTGCAAAGTTTGCACTGTTATTAAATTCTGTGTTTAATTACAATGACTGAATCCTTGAAGATGATATTAAATTATTATAATAATAGTAGGAATACATGTTTAATTTCTGATTTTAGTTAGAATAGAGTTTTCATTTTACCATTTTGAATAATAATTTCACTTGTTTTGTAGAAAGTTATTTTACTTAAGCACTTCAAATCTACTCCTTTTTTTAACTTAAAGTTTTGAAAAGAAATGGTTGAGGGGGAATTCTATTAAATCTTTTTAACATTTTACACTGATTTTATTTCATATGCTTCTATAATGGGTCTTAATATGGCATCATCCTTCTGTCTATTCCATGCCCATCTCCTGAAGGTAGCTGGAGATAAACAAAGAAACCTTAGGTAACTCTGAAATCCAATCGCACTATGCTTCTGTAGTCCTTTCACTCTCAGTGCCCTTTCCACAAACTACCTCCTGTCTCTCTTCCATTCTTATCCCTGGTTGATGACATCATTTCTATTTCTGTGGGGAGGGGAGGCGTCCACAGACTCCCCTCCTCTCTGGTCACCAGCACTCCTCTCACCTCCTAGCCTACCACTCTCAGCAAAGGCCACCTCCCCTCTCACTTGGGTACTAGATTCTCTCACTCAGGGACATTGCTGCAGAAATGCTTCCCTCTTTCTCCTGATTTATTAATCTTCCCCATTATTATACAAGCATGCTGTTATTTCCTCAATCATTAAAGAACAAACAAAAAACACCAAAAAAAGCTTCTCTTTATTCTGTTTTCCTGTCCCACCTCAGCCCCACTTTCTCCCTTTCTTACAGAAAAACTCCTCTGAGTTGTCTGTATTTACCTTTTCCACTTCGTGTCTTCCCGTTCTCTGTCAATCACTCTCCAGTTAGGTTTTTGATCTTCAGAATGCCATTGAAACAACTAATTTTGGAATGCTTCCTTGTACATCTTCCTCTTCTGTTTAAACTCTTTTGGAAATCCCATCTAATTTCACAGCTTTAAGTAACAGCTATATACTTAAGACTCCCAAACTCTTACTTCCAGATAGGTACACTCCCTAACAACTTAAGTCTCTTATATCCAACCCTCTATTTGATTCCACATGGATGTCTAATAGGTATCTTAAATTTGATGTCTTCAAAACTCACCATGTGATCTCTCCCTACCCCTACCCAAATTTGTTCATCCCTCAATCTTCCAATGTCACTTTGTGGTTACAGCTTTATGCAGGCTTCCCAAGCTATAGCCCTTGAAGTTATTCCTGTCAAGGTATCGTTTTGATCCTACTTTAAAAATATACCCAGGGCTATATAATTTCTTATCATCTTTACTGTTACCACCCTAAGGCACCATGAGGTCTTGCCTGGATTATTGCAAAAGCCTCCTAATTGGCAGTGCTTCAATTCAGTCTCAGTGCAGCAGCTGGAGTGGTGCGTTGCAATGGAGCTCAGGCAATGCCAGTCCAGGAAAACCCTGCAATGACTTTTTAAAAGGCACATTCGTTATTGCCTATGACAGCCCATGATCTGGGCCCCACAACCTCTCTGACTGCATGTTTTGCACTATCCTCTTGCTTTGTTTTGGTGTGGGTATGGTGTCTTCCTCCTTGGGACTTTGCACTGTCTTTACCCTCTGCCTGGAATGGTCCCCCATGGTATACTTCCAGCCTCACCAAGCTGATGTTGTCCCCTCTGTTCATAGTCCTCACTAATCACCTGAGTGATGCCTTCTCTGACAGACTCAAACAGATCACTCTAAATGGCCAAGTTCCAGAAAAACTCTCTGTGTACATTGTCCATTTAATTTTTCTCATTTCCCTCACCCCCACCTAACATATTAGGTTTATGTTTTCTATTTATTCTGTTTGTCGACTTTCCCTTTACAGTAGAGATAAAGCCCCATGAGGGGGTGGTAGAGATTTTCCTGTTTGTTCAGTTTCTATATTTCTGACGCAGAGAAGAGTATAGGAAACATGTTCGGTGCTCAACAAAAACAAACAAAAAAAGTTGAAGAAATAAAGGAAAATACTCTTTGAATATAAGTTATCATATTTTAATAATTTTTCATCTGTATAAATCAGATCTATCTATGATTTTCTTTTATTGTTCTGTCTTTATCAGAGTTTTAAAAGAGTTATATTGCCTTTGTAAAATGAATTGGGGAGGACTTTCATCCTTTTTCTAAGTCCTGGAATAATTTAACTTTGAAAAGCTCCCTTCCTTAAAGGTTATATAAAATTCATGTTACATAAACCTCAGCTGGGAATCCATCTGTTCTCAGTGCCTTTTTCAATGGTAGATCTTTAAGTGTCTTTTTCTAAACTCTCTTATGGTAACTGATGTATTTAAGTTTCCCCTTTCTTCTTGGGTGAATTTTGGCAATACATATTTTGCTGGGAAATTATCCATTTCCTCCAAACTTTCAAATGTCTTGTCAGAAAGTTATATATATATGACTGCTTTAATCACTTCATATATATGGTTATTTCTTATTTCTCTCTCCTAATTTGGCATATTTTTTGTCTTCTCTCTTTTTTTCCTTAAGCAAATTCATGAGACATTGGTACAATTAAATTGACTACCATTAGGATGGCTGCTATAAACAAACAGAAGATAAGAAATGTTGGTGAGCATGTGGGGAAATTGGAGCCTTTGTGCACCATTGGTGAGAGTGAGTGCAAACTGGTGCAGCTGTTGTGGTTCATCAAAAAATTAAACATGGAATTACCATATGATCCAGCAATTCAACTTCTCGATGTATACCCAAAAGAACTGAAATCAGGTCAGAGATATTTGTACACCCATGTTAACAGTAGCAATATTCACAGTAACTAAATAATGAAAACAACCTAAATGTCCATTGAGCAATAAATAGATAAGCAAAATATGATACACCCAAGGGGTCTTCATAGAGTTTATGGAAATATTTGTATTATCTTTTAATGCTATTTTTCCAGAAACTTTTTGAAGTACCCCCATATATATGGTGGAATGTTATTTAACTTTATGAAGTGATGGAGTTTGGATGTGTTGTCCCCTCCAAAACTCATGTGGAATTTTGATCCCCAATGTGGCAGTGTTGGAAACTGATTGAGTCATGGGGGCAGATCCCTCATGAATGAATTAATGCTCCCCCTGGGGGAGGGAGGATTAATGAGTGAGTTCTCGCTCTATTAGTGCCCATGAGAGCTTATTGTTTAAAAGACCCTGGCACCTCCTCTCTCTCTTTCTTCCTTTCACCATGTGATCTGCTTGTACCCATCAGCTGCCTGCCACTTTCTGCCATGAGTAGAAGCAGCCTGAGGCCCATGCCAGATGCAGCTGTCCCAGAACAGCAAGCCAAATAAACCTCTTTTCCTTATAAGTTACCGAGTTTCAGGTATTTCTGTCATAGCAACACAAAACAGACTAAAACATGAAGAAAGAAAATTCTTGCATATGCTGCAACTGAATGAACCATAAAGAGATTATTTCAAGTGCGATAAGTCCACACAAATACCGTATGCTTTACTTATGTGCTGTACCTAGAGTAGTCAAATATACAGAGACAGGAAGTGGAATGGTGGTTGTCATGGGCTGGGGGTAGAGAGAATGGGAAGACACTTAACTGGGTAAAGAGTTTCAACTTCACAAGATGAAGAGGTATGAAAATGAATGGTGGAGATGATTGTACAACATTACAAATATATTTAAAACCATTGAACTGTGCACTTAAAAATGATGTTTTATCCTATTCATTGCCTTTCATGGTTGCCTTTTATGTGAACGTATGTGGTAAGAGCACCGAAAATCTACTCTCAGTAAATTTTTAGCATACAGTATTATTGATCATAGTCATCATGCTATACATTAGCTGTCTAGATTTACTAATCATTTTGGCCAAGAAAGTAGTTGATTTTGTAAATCTTCCATGAACATGTAAATAAAAATATTTTCAATTCAAGGAATGTGAGATTCTGGGACTACCAATTATATTACATTCAGATTTATTTTGTTATATAATTTTTAATCACAACTTATTTATTTTATTATTTAATTCATTTCCGGAATACTATTCCTTTTTCTTTTACACTGGTCCAGTTTTCAAAGAGGCAGATTAAAATATCTACTAAAGTTATAATATTAACAGTTTAGTTTTTGCCTTATTTATTTAGTCCTGTGTAGTTTGGTACATGTGAACAACAGAATGTCTCTCATCTGTATTACTTTTGCTTTCCATTTTAAAGTGAACATTCTCCCACAGCACCCCTCCTAGCTTTGATTTGTGTTTGTATTTGTAGAATGTCTCTTCATTGCCCACTCTGCACACTCTATTAGGATGTCTTTGCTATTTGGTTTCAAGGACTTTCCCAAGAGCTCCTTCAGATGAGGCATAAGGCTGATACTTCTCCAAATCACTGTATTCTCACCACACTTTCTTTTACTTTGAAAGGTGACTGACATTGTTCATGTATCATTTTGAGATGTTATTCAGTGTCTTCTAAAGTACTCCTTCAAAAGACCTAGGCTGATTCCACGTCTTCTTACATTATTTCTCCACCCACTTCTTTATTTCTCAAAACACTTTTTTTTCCTTATCTGAGGCATATCTGGGGGATATTTTAGAAGTCAATTTATTTCTTCTTTTTTTCTAGAATTCCTGTAATTCTCATGTTTATCTCATGGCCTCACTATTCGAGTCTCTTCCTTTTGCCCCATGATTTCCAACTCTACTATTTTGCTCTGTGCTTTGAGGTATTTCTTATACCTGGCTTTCCAGGTCTCTAATTTAGTATTCAGCAAAAACCATCTTCTTTGTTGACTCATGTATGCATATTTTAGTTGTGAAATTATGATTTTAGCTGCAGAGGGAGTTTATTGTGCTGCACTTGGATCCTTCCTATTCTAGTTCTCGTCAGTGGCTCTTTCCCACTAAGAGGGTGTGTTCTTGTTCTGGCTGTTCTTCCTCTCCCAGGCTCTTGGGACCTCATAGAACATGTGTGCATTTTGCTTTGCTTGCTCAATGCAACTCAGATCTCATGGTAAGAGGACCCCAAATGTTGAAAGTCCCCACAATGGAGAAAGGCAAAATGATTCATCCTCCTACAGGCCACCACTATAGAAGCAGGCAGTCTCTACACCTCCCTTCTGCACGTGTCTTCATGTCTCTCATTCAGGAACAGGTAGGATTCGTCCCCTACTCAGCGATTTCTTCCTCTTTGGGAGGCTGTGGTGACCATGTATGTTCATGCAGATCTGATGCTGACCTCCTCTCATAGGGTCTGCAGTCTTGGCACTTCCTAGGATTCCCTGCTTTATGTTCTAGACTATAGGAGTCCCCAGGGTTGGCGATATCTAGATTGATATTCAGCCTATGGTGGGAATAGCCTGTGCTGATTTCTCTGCAAGTATTCACAAAGCACCTACGCCTTCACCAGGCCTCATTCAGAGGTTAGGCCCCTGCTGCCGTCTGACCCAGGAGGGAATCCTAATGAGGTCACCTTGGTCATGGAGGTCAGGTGGCCATTTTCCCAGAATCCTCCCCTCAGGGGCTCTCTGATGCCTCCCAGAATGCCTTGGGGGCTATTTAAAATTGTTGCTCTCTTTTGTCCTCAACTGAAACTGTTTTTATTGTTTTCATATACTTCTGAGATGTTAAAATACCAATTTAAATCAATCCTCAATATTCTTGTTTTACTACTTTTAAAAATCTCCATTTTATATTTTATATTGACATTCTCTAAATGATTTTTAAAAGTATTAGATGAATCTATTTAGATAAAACTCCCCAAAAATGTGTCCGAGACTACATTCCTTCTCTAAACAAATTTCCTACCAGCTCTGATCATGATCCCATTTGGGATTTCCATCATTCACTACATGAAGATGCCCCTGTTGACATACTAATCAATACAGACCATCTACCTGCATGTCAGCACATGGCTTTCCTGACTCAAATGGCAATTCTTGATGACCATGTGGATTCAACAAATGGTTTGACTGAGCACTCACTTATTTTCCAAGGTTGTTTCAACATGGTCCTAAGGCAATAAGCTAGCACGAGGTGAGGACCCTCAGGACTACCAGATGCTAAAATAGTACTTAGAGGGCTGTGCAGGGCGACTGCTGGGTAATCGATTAGAGCCAATTTTCTTCATAAATGCTGAAAACACAGGATGGGGCATTCAGTCCCAGCTTGTACTGAGGTTTCTGAGCTCTGGAGTAAAACAGGAAAATCCCTTTCCTACTAGATGAGCACTGCCCCTGAGATTTCCCTTCTAGTTGCCCCAAGCTGTTCTCTGTACACTCCAAGCAGGGGATTAACTGTGCTATTGCAGCTGACTCCAGAGAAGCCTGTTTGAAGTTGTGGCCCACTATATTTTCACTAGCTTGGCACTTTTCCACAAAATATTTTTATTCATTAATGAGAGAATAAAACATTTTCATCATCTGATTCAAATACTTCTCAAGCATGCTATATGATTTTGCTCCGGTTAGCTTTTATTTTTCTGTGAATGTTATATGTAAACTGAGTACATTTAAGTGTCTATATTTTCATTTTGGTTTTCTCTTTTAAGAATTTACATTTTAAGTTTCAGGATTACTAATGTATCACTTACTCCTACAAATGAAGCAGACTTTTCAATTTCCTGATAGAAGCGGCATGGCACATCAACATCACATATGAAGGCCTAGTACATTCATGATTTGTTGATGTGACCTATTTTTTTCAGTTTCAGCAGGGCTCCATGTAGTGACAACCAAGACCCTCAAACATTCTTTGTGTGTGCTATTTCAATATTTCACCTAGTAGATTAGTAAACTGAGAACCAGATAAATGAGGTGGCTCACCGAAGGGGACAAGCTAAAACTAGAAAAAATAATTTTTTTCTACTACCTCGTTTTGCTTCCCTTTAGTTTTCTTTCATCTATGCCTCACTGCCCCATGCTTTCTAGCTTTAAGATGTAATCAAACAAAATAAAACCAAAAATAGCATACAGAACAATTCCCTTAAAAATGATAAAGTTTGGGCAGCCTCAGCTAGGTGCGTTAATAGCTATAATTTCATAAAAGTTAACTTTATCTTGAAAAACCCATGTTGCTTCACGCTGAGTCCATGGTGCCTGGAATAGCCCTGAAAATCCATGTTGTGTGACTATCCACAGAGCAGAGTCCCCTCCCTATCCCTTTGCCTGTACTGGTCTTAAAATAGAGAGTTATAGTTGCCTTAGTTTCGGAAGAGGGTTCAATGAACTAAATTAAAGGTAGAAAAATTTGTTAAGAGTAAAGACATTTGGAGTGCCTCAGCGTCAAGAACATCCATGTCACTGTGGAGGGAGTGGCACGGTGTGGCCTTGCACCACACAACTGGGGAGGCATCTGCCCTGTGTGCATAGGGAGAATTCCCAGGCTGCCTCGCAAACTTGCAACCTGCCTCAAAATCTCCCATCACTCCTGCTCCTTTCAGAGTTCTTACACCATGAAGGAACGTCTCCTTGTTGGTACTGGAAGTAGCTGTTCTGTCCCTCTCCTCTCAAGAACATCTGCTGAGTAGGAAACCCCAGGTGGGTGGATCACCAGCATAGTGAGAGACACCCCCTCTGGCAGCTGGGGGAACAAGAGCATTTTAGGGGAATTTCTCAAGCAAAAGGGGAATTTTTAAAAGCTTATGTTGTACTGAGGCTTGTTTTGCTTTTGTTATCTGAATGTTTTTATTATCTACAAATTTCATTTAGTGGCAGTAGCATAGTTTCTGAATACACTGGTTAGTTCAGACTTCATTTGCAACTAATTCCATTCTATCCAGACAATGGTCTGCAGGATGAGTTGAGAACAGCCAGTCTAGGAGGATTTTAGGGCTGCTCAGGGGCTGCTAGGACTTCTCCCAAACAAGAGATAAGCAAAAGGAGTGGATCATATGTCTATTATCCAAGGAAAAGAATGTCCATCTTTAAATAAAATACAGCAGAGGACAAGTTCGATGGGGAACCTGACACGTGGCCTAAAATGATCTGCTGGGAGGGCTGTGAACTTATGAGGATCCAGGATCGATTGAGGGTAAAAATACTGTTCATTTTTTAAAGTCCTCATATAGATCGCAAACAAACTTTGATGTGGGTGGGACTGAAATGAAATAGCAGAGATAAACATTTGGTGAGTTCACCCTTGGCTGGAACAAGGTCGTGTTCTGAAGATAATAAAAAGGTGCACTGTTAACAGCAGGTCAGAAGATGGGAAAAGGTGCCGGCAGGCCTGTGATGGACTCAACCACATGGTCCACACCTGAATGCAAAGTAAGGAAAAGCGAACGTACTCTGCAAACTAAGTGCTTGGATATTTTTCTTGGTTTTATTTTGCACATGATATTCCTAAAAAAAAAAAAAAATCATTTTTGTGTTGAAGTAAACATTTTTAAACCTAATGTGCTTTAATTGCAAAAGACATGTAGAAACACTAATAAATAAAGATAATAAAAAAGGGAAAAAATATACCCATTTGACATGCCTCCACCCAAAGATGTCTAGCATGACTGCTTTCAGTGCATGTTACCAGACAGGTGTCTGTGTGTTGTGCACGTCCAGAATGTCTGGTGTGACTGCTTTCACTACACATTACCAAAAGCTGTCTCTGTGTTGTGCACATACAGAAAGGGAAAGCAAATAAGTGTAGGACAACTGTGATATCACATACCGTAAATGGTGCATATGGTGCTCGTGTTTTAGAGTGGTTTCATCTCACCTGGGTGGAAGAGTGCTTACAAAAAGGCTCTCTATCCATAATCGGAACTAATTCCAGGGATCTGGAGCAAATTGTGGACCTACCACTTGACTTAAATGTGGGGGGACTCAAGTTTCTCTGTCAGTGCTGGGATACACAACCAGCCTTGATCAATGAAAGTGGTAATAGCTAAGAAGCTCCTGTGTGAAGTGTTGGCACTGAATGAGTTCACGAGGCTGTCATCACAAAACACCACCAGCTGGGCAGCGTCAGCAACAGAGGGTTATTTCTCACAGTTCTGGAGGCTGGAATTCTAAGACAATGTGTTGGCAGGGCTGGTTTCTCCTTGGCTTGTAGATGCCATTTTCTCGCTGTGTCCTCACGGTTTTTTTTTTTTTTTTTTTTTTCTGTGCGTGCAAATCTCTTATGTCCCTCTGTATGTCATTTAACCTTAATTACCTCTTTAAAGGCCCTGTCTCCAAACACAGTCACATTGGGGATTAGGGCTTCCACATGGATTTGGAGTGGTGTACACAATTCAGTGCATAACAGGCATCTACCATTTAGTGAACACCTTTTCTCTGCCTTGTACTGACTAAAGACTGTATATACACTACCTCATTTAATTCACATGAAAAGCTAAAACAAAATGTGCTTATCTTTTCTTTTCTTGAATGAGGCTTGAAGAATGAAATCGTTGACACAGTATTATATCATTAGTAAGTGGCTGGGCCGTGGTGGAAACCCAGGTTCTTCTGACCTCAAATGGTCTTGCTGTTTCTGTTTCAGTTATAAGAAATATGATTTAATAAGGGGAAAAAAGGAGATTTAAAACCATACTATGTGCTCGGTGCCTTCTCATCTGACTTCACTCTAACAACAGTCCTCTGAGGTAGAACTCATCCACCCGTGACACAGATTGGAAAGTGGAGTCTAAAGTAGGCAGGCGATGTGGTCATACCCAGAGCTTGGTGGAGGCTGTGCTCTTTCTATGGTGTAAACTCCCATTATACCATGACAATGTTCTTTCTTGTCTGATTGTTTTTTTTAAGAGACTTGACGATTCTCCCCCACACACACACACACAACCGTTTTAATTGTCTGAGTGCCAGTACTGGTGCACTATCATAACTTAGAAGTTTAAGAGTTTTTTTGTGATATATCTCATGACACATTATTTTCATCAGCATCACCTAAGCATCCCCATGTGTAATGTATAACAACGTCTGTTGCGTACACAGAAGAAAGAGCAATGCTATTTCCTAAGGAGGTTGTTGAGGGGTGTGGTGCTTCCTACAAAAAAAACTACTTCAGACAATTCTGAGGACCATGTGTGTTTACGCATAGCTCGATAGTATGCCCTGTCTTGTGACATTCTTACAACTTTTTTGTTACTGAATATTTTTTGTACATATGATGTGTCACCACTGTAAGTCTGAGCATCCTGCAAGAACAAAGGTGGACAAAGGCCACTGTCCACATTTCTCAAACTCTTATTTGATGCAGTAGTGAGCACACTGCTCAGACACTATTCTCTGAGTAAATTAAGAAGAGAGAACATGGCATGTCTGTGGTGGTTTAAGAAAATATTAAGTGGTTTCCACTTCTACTTTGACAGAAATCCCCTAATCAAGGTTTCAATTTTTATTTAAAGTGAGTAAAATACTTCAATTCTTCAAAGCTGTGGTGAGTAATTAGTGACATATTGTGGAAAAAAATATGGTAAGGATAAACAAATGGTGATGTTATTTCCTTCAATATACTTTATTTTTTAAAGAGCATTTTTAGGTTTACAGAAAAAAATTGAATAAAATACAGTGTTCCCATATAGAACTTCACCCACACCCACACAGTTTGTCCTACTACTGATGTCTTGCTTTCATGTGGTACATTTGCTACAATTGATTAGCCAATATTGATATACCATTATTAATTAAAGTCACAGTTGACATGCATTATGGCTCAGTCTTTGTGCAGTACAGTTCTGTGGGTTTTATCCACAGAACTCATAAAAAGGGACTTCAAAAAGTTTGTAGAAAAGTGGAATTAAGTGATAAAATATACGTGTAAACTTTGTTTCTCAACATAAGCTCCATCAAGTTCAAGACACTTTTGTAAGTGATGATACCAGCCACTTATTTCATCCTTAAAGAACTCGGGGTCCTGAGAATTTAGCCATTTTTTTTTACATTATTAACTTTTACATTTTTTACATTATTAAGTGAAAAAGAATGGATGCCCTTTAAATATTTTATTTTAAATTAGGAAACAAAAAGAGATCAGAAGGAGCCAAATCAGGACCTTAAGGTGGATGTCTAATAATGTCCCACTAAAACTCTTTCAAAATTGCTCTTGTTTGATGAGAAGAATGAGCAGGAGCATTGTTGTGGTGGAGAAGGACTCTCTGGTGAAGCTTTCCTGGGCACTTTTCTGTTAAAGCTTTAGCTTTCTCAAAATTCTTTCATAATAAGTAGATGTTATCATTCTTTGGCCCTCCAGAAAGTCAGGAAGCAAAATGCTTTGAGCATCCCAAGAAACTGTTGCCATGAACTTTGCTCTTGATTGATCTGCTCTTGGTTTGACTGGACCACTTTCACCTCTTGGTAGCCATGGCTTTGATTGTGCTTTGTCTTCAGGATCGTACTGGTAAAGCCATGCTGCATCTCCTGTTACATTTCTTCAAAGGAAAGCTTCAGGGTCTTGATCCTGCTTGTTTAAAATTTCCATGGAAAGCTCTGTTCTTGTCTGCAGCTGTTCTGGGCACAATAGTTTTGGCACCCATCGAGCAGAAAATTTGCTCAACTTTAATTTTTTAGTTAGAATTCAGAAAGCTAAACCAATTGAGATGTCTATGGTGTTGGCTATTGTTTCTGCTGTTAATCACCAGTCCTCTTCAATTAGGGCAGGAACAAGAATTTTTCTCTCACAAATTGTTGTGGATGTTCTGCCACTGCAGGCTCCATCTTCAATGTCATCTTGACCCTTTTTAAAAGGAGTTGTCCATTTGTTAACTATTGATTTTTGGAATGCATTGTTCCTATAAACTTTTCATAAAGCAACAATGATTTTACAGTTCTTCCACCCAAGTTTCACATAAATTTGATGTGTGTTCTTGTTTCAGTTTTAGCAGAATTCATGTTGCTCTGATAAGGGCTCTTTTCAAATTGATGTCTTATCCTTCTTAGTGCCTCAAACTGGATCCTATTTAGACATGTTATGACAGTTAGTATTAGTTTATTTTGGTGCAAAAACATTTTGAAATCCATGCACAATTTTTTCACAATGCACAGTTTCACAAACTTTTTGGAGATACCTCATATAACATCATGTGGTCACCATTGCAGTATCAGACAGAATAGTTCATTGCCCTGAAAAATCCCTATTTATCTCTGCCCCTCTCCCTAAATACCTGGCAACAATTCATATTTTTACTATCTTCAGTATTTTGCCTTTTCCAGAATGTCATATAGTTGGAATCATACAGTTACATAGCTTTTTAAAAATGGCTTTCTTCACTTAGCAATAGCGTTTTAAGTTTCTTTCATGTCTTTTCGTGGCTTGATCATTTATTTCTTTTTATCACTGGATAATATTCCCATTTAAGGATGTGCCAGAGTTGGTTTATCCATTCACCCAAGAGATCATCTCGGCTGTTTACAAGTTAGTTAACTATGAATAAAGCTGCTATCAACATTGGTATGCTGGTTTTCCTCTGAATGTAAGTTTTTAACTGATTTAGGTACATCTCTAGGAGAATAATTGCTAAGTCATATGGTAAGAGTAGATTTAGTGTTCTAAGAAACTGCCATATTGTTTTCCAAAGTGACTGTACCATTCGATCCCCTTACCGGTCACGAATGCAGATTCCCACCAGCTGTGAGCAAGAGTTCCTGATGTTCCATGTCCTCATCAGCACCGTATGCTGCCGATGTTCTGGATTTTGGCCATTCTAATAGGTGTGTAGTGATACCTCATTGTTGCTTTAATTTGCAATTCCCTAATGACATATGATATTGAGCATCTTTTCAGATACTTATTTACTATCTGTATATCTTCTTTGATGAGGTGTTTATTCGTACCTTTTGCCCACTTTTAAATTGAGTTGTGTTTTAACAGTTCTTTACATGATTTGGATAAACTCCTTTGTCAGATACATGTTTTGGAAATATATTCTCATAATATGTGGCTTGCCTTTTCATTCTCTTAACAGTATCTTCTGCAGAAGATGCATTTTTAATTTTAATGAAGTCTCACATCTCCTTTCCTTGCCCGCCCCTTTCCTGGATTGCTCTTTTGATTTTATATCAAAAAAGTCATAACCAATCCCAAGATGACGTAGATTTTATCCTATGTTATCTTCTAGAAGTTTTACACATTGGTGTTTTACATTTAGGTCTATGATCCATTTTGAGCTAATTTTTGTGAAAGATGTAGGGTCTGTGTCCAGGATGTTATTGTTTTTCTTTTTTCTTTTCTCCATGTGGATGCCCAGCTGTTCCAACATTGGTTGCAAAGAGTCACCTTTTCCCCCTGAATTGCCTTTGCTATTTTGTTAAAGACCAGTTTGTGTTAGTCTATTTCTGGGCTCTCTATTCTGTTCACCAACCTATTTGTCTTTTCTTTCACCAACACCACACATATTCTTTATTGTAACTTTTAACTAAGTCTTGATGTGGAATAGTGTACACACTGTGATTTTGTTCTTCAGTAATATGTTGGCCATTCTGGATCTTCTGCTTCCCATGTAAACCTTAGAATCAGTTTGTTGATATTTGCAAAATAGCTTGCTGGGGTTTTGACTGGGATTGCTTTGAATCTGTAGATCAGGTTGGAAAGAACTGACTTACTAACACTACTGAGTCTTTCTACCTATGACTGTGGAATACCTCTCCATTTACTTAGTTCTTTGATACATTTTATCTGGCATTTGTATAAATAGATCTTTTAAATATTTTGTTAGATTTACACTGAAGTTTTTTTTTT
>NW_007734841.1:0-462 GCF_000696425.1 Galeopterus variegatus
ACCTATGGAATGGGAGAAAATATTTGCAAACTATACATCTGACAAGAGATTAATATCCAGAATATACCAAGAACTCAAACAATTATACGGTAGAAAAAGACAATATTCCAATTAAAAAATGGGCAAAGGAGAGGCTGACAGAATTTCTGAGGCATTGGATCTGAGGTCCAACAAAAAGAGGACAAAGTTTGCTTTAAACTCCCTGAGTCCATGATTCACATTATTTATCAATAACAAATCAAGTTATAGTTCATCAACTTTTACATGTATTTGACACTACAGCTCCAACTTTAAGAATTCATCTAATTCAAAGAAATATATGTTATTGATTAATTTAGTAGTAGTTGCCCAACTATTTGAGTTAAGAGATTGTATTAGTCTATTTCTGTTGCTTACAAAAGAGTACCTGAAACTGGGTAATTTATAAAGAAATGAAATTTATTTCTTACAGTTTTGGAGGCC
>NW_007734841.1:2269-3711 GCF_000696425.1 Galeopterus variegatus
GGCTCCCTTTCCACTTGGATCTAATTAGATTTCTAACAAATGATGACAAAATGGAAAGGGTTTTAATTATTTTTTTAATTGCTTTCCCTTGGTAGCTACGGGAATAAGAGCATGCTTTTATTTGGGATAAAAGCAGGCTTCACATGTGGCCAGGAGCTGGGTGGATGGCAGATCACTATGATAGGGTTTTGTAGAGGCCAGTTCCTCCATGGGCCAAGACAATCCCCAGCTGAATAAAGAGGCAAATGTGCAAGCGTTCCATATAGAGGGATCTGAACTTCTTTAATGAAGCCGTTAATGTAATGTGTGTTTTCTCTAATCAGTCTCATCTTTATGAATCAAAATTTATTATGATTTATGTACTCAGCAAAGAGTAGGGTAAATAGGGTTGTTTGATTACATGGAGGAGTAGGCATCATCCTGGTGACCTATGGTGGAGACTGCCCATTTCTAGAGGCAGTGAGGAAACTCTAGGTAAGGTGTAACTGTAGCCCAAGTGATGTGGTTTAGTATGTCATCAAACTCTAGGGTACACTACCTGATGGAAAGTCTACCTGCCCTCTTGGGCATTTGCCTGAGCTGATATTNTTTATAAAGAAATGAAATTTATTTCTTACAGTTTTGGAGGCCAGGAAGTCCAAGGTCCAGGAAACACATGTCGTGAGGACCTTCTTTTATAGCAACTTAGGGTATCACATGGCATGAATGGGCTGAGCAAGAGTGAGCTAACCTGCTTACTCACTCTTCTTTTTAAGCCAGCATAACCACACCTATTACCCCATACATGGATCAATCCATTCGCAAGGGCATAGTCCTAGCAATCTAATCACTTCTTAAAGGCCCCACCTTTCGAATATCACAATCATATTTTCCATCCTCTTAGTGCTGTGACAATGGGGGTCAAGTTTCCAATATATGAACTTTTGGGGGACACATTTAACCCATAGCAGAGACTTTTTTAAATGATCCATATATTCTCTTAACATATTGACTATAATTTCCCTTATTGTTGATGTATCCAAACAATGAGACAAAGAAACAAAAGAGCCAATACAGCACAATGCATAAAAATATGAGCTTTGCATCACTATACTGACCAGTGTTTGAGTCCTTGGTCTGCTTTGCATTAGTCACTATTTTTTTTTTTTTTGACCGGTAAGGTGATTGCAACCCCTGGCACTGTGTGGTCTGCACCACGCTCAGCCACTGAGCGCACTGGCCATCCCTATATAGGATCCGAACCAGCAGCCTCGGCGCTACCAGCGCCGCACTCTCCCGAGTGAGCCACGGGGCCGGGCCTGCATTAGTCACTATTTAACCTTGGATTCTCAAAATTACTTTACCTTAGTTATTTCATGAGAGACCTGGGCCCTGGTGAACTTATTACCTATAGCTTCTTACAAATCAATGCAATGATCTCTTTCTCCTAAAACCCCCAATTA
>NW_007734841.1:5278-6152 GCF_000696425.1 Galeopterus variegatus
TAGGCATCATCCTGGTGACCTATGGTGGAGACTGCCCATTTCTAGAGGCAGTGAGGAAACTCTAGGTAAGGTGTAACTGTAGCCCAAGTGATGTGGTTTAGTATGTCATCAAACTCTAGGGTACACTACCTGATGGAAAGTCTACCTGCCCTCTTGGGCATTTGCCTGAGCTGATATTGATAGAAGTCTACTTTGAGGCTATAGTTAATTTTGTTCATGTTGTTATGATCCTGATAAGCCAAGTCACACATAGCTGTAGGATCTGCCAGTTGCTTAATGATTTCTGGGTGTAAGAGGAAGATGTCTTCTTCTCAGACACATCTCCCATCTGTGGCTGTGAGAAATCCCTTCACCTACAGCACCACCTTTCATTCTAAAATAAGAAATACGTTTAAACTGGCAAATATTCCAAACATAGGTAACATATTGACTTAAACATAATGTATAGATGTCTGACGGCAGAGAATTTCCTGGACCATTTTTTGTCTATGGATGTTTCATGGGAGCTGGCAGTAAGTAGAGCATTTATAAAGGAAGGAAATAGTACACTTTGAAGGAAATATTTATCATTTAATTTCATCCAGTGTCAACCTCTGTATTGTCTAGAACAGTGTTTCTCAAAGTTTTGGGGTGCTTTAAAATTCACAGTTCTGGGTTCCATCACACAAGTACTGAATCAAATCTCTGGTGGGGGTGGGAAAGACTCAGGAATCTGTGTTTGTGTAAGTTCCCCTATGATCCTTTGTATGCTCAAATTTGAGAATCTCTGTGTGAAGTAATCAGCTCCATGAGAGTTCACACCCTGTTGGGCACAGCCATGGAGAAAGAGGCCACCATGCAGAAGCAAGCCCAAGTCCACAGTCTGCCTGCCTGC
>NW_007734841.1:6819-9116 GCF_000696425.1 Galeopterus variegatus
AGCCATGGAGAAAGAGGCCACCATGCAGAAGCAAGCCCAAGTCCACAGTCTGCCTGCCTGCTTGGGAAGGATGCCATTTATGAGGCTGCACTTGAATAATGTCTCTTGACTCGTTGCCTCTGTTCTCTGCATATTTATTGCTCCCAGCGTGGCCCAATGCAGGCACCAGCTCCTTCATCATTTTAATATTATTTTTCCAAACTCCTTCCCCACCGATAATATTTTTTTCTGTTTCAAACTATTTATTTATTAATGCTGCCCTGAAGAACATGCAGAAACAACTGTTGTTTGCAACACCCAGGAAAATACATACACACTCACACACACACACACACACACACAAACATACACACATGCACACACACCTCCCTACAACACTTGCCACTGTATTAGAGATATGAGATGGGGAATTGTTGCTACTCCCACTTCTATCAGAAATCCTAGTGTTCAGTGTGTTCATAAAAAATAAGAGGCCTCCTTCATATCCACCTTTCCATTGTGCTTACAGGCCCAGCTGCCATTTGCCTGTGAATCTGTTCAGAAAAAGCCACAGAGTGCTGCTCCTGGGTCCAGCTCAAGTCTCTGCTTTTGTACTGGCTGGTCTGTGCACATTCAGCCCTCAGTCGCCCACAGCACAGCTTTCTGAATCTTCTTTCTTAGTTCTAAAGCTTTCTTTGAAGGCCCTGAGGGAGAGAGAGACCCTTAGCGGCATCTCTGTCTTGCTCCCTAGCTCCTTTCCTTTGCATTCCCCTCTCTCATGCTGACCCTTTCTCTTTGTCTCTTTCTCAATGGTTATTAGCTTATAGGAGGCCCCTCCATAGTGGACTCAAGCAGGCTTTGGGGAAAGTCCTTTTAGCTGAGGTGAACCTGGCCTTGGGGATGAGCAGAGACCTTACATACTCTCCAAGCTCATGGCACAGTCCCTTCATGTCACCAACTAACTGACTGACAGGTTACCCCTGCAGCCGGAGGAGCCTGGCTGCTTTCTCAACAGTCTCCTCCGACCTCCTGGAATCGGCAAAGCGCCTCCTCAGTGTCTTGGATGTAGAGAAGAACATCCCATATGGGGAGCTTTTATTCTCATGCCTCATTAGAGGCTGTACAGTAGCTAACACATTGCATACACCAGCTGCCCCTCCCTGCCCCACAGCCTGACAGTAAAAGGGCAAACAGTAAGTGGTCTGGTGCATGCAGGCTTTACAAAGCTCAGGGAAAGAGCAATGTTATAAGTCAGAAGGGCACAAGCAGGTTTCACTTTGTGCACAGACGGCATTTAAAAATGGATAAATCTCTCTTCATTATGTAGCTTTTCAAAAGCAGAGGTAAAAGACACATGCACAGTAATGGATCTTTTGAATGTGTGTATGTGTAAAAGAGACAAAGAACTATAAAAACTGCATTACTGTCTTTTGCCAGGTCAGAGATATGAGCCTTGCTCCACTGCCATGAGGTCAGAGGCAGCAATGTTCCCTGCAGTTTTCCCCCCACCTCCACCCCTACTTCCCTTTGGGCTCCCAGGGCAAATTGGGGTCTTGCATCAATTATGTGACATTCGTCATTTTTGAAGATAATTAACATCCTTAACAATGCTTGGCCAGCTTGAGTGTTCTGGAGAACATAGCTTATTTAGCTCTAACCAGTGATATTAAACAGGAATCTGAAAAGCTTTTAATTTTTCACGTATCCTCAGAACATTTAGTAGCACCTTTGCTTCTGATATCACGAGTTGCTTGATATGTTCCTTGATGTGAATTTTCTTCTTTCTTGTATATAACATTTCTGAAGACATCATGCTGTTCAGGTGAAGTTTTATCGAAGACTGGACCAGATATACTTTTTATATTTAGTTTTTTTCATTTATTTCTGGTATCAGTTTACAACATTTTGAGTTTAATTGCTGTTTCTCTTTTGATTTAAAAATTCTCCATGTGCCTGTGCTCACATAGGACTCTTTCCCATATAACCAAAAGCACAAATGTCATTGAAAGACACCTGATCTCTCCTTTTAATTGTTCCTTGTCCCTTAGCCTGATCTGAGCCCTGGAGGACAGAGATATCATTGAGAGTGTTTCCAGGGATAGCAGATTTAGAATGGTCACTGGGAAAAATGAATCAAAAACGTAAAAATGGAACAAAGGGTTTATTTGCCTGGTGAGAGAGATGGAGGTGAGGGAGGCCTGCTCTTGGGAAAACCACAGAGGAGAAATGGACACGAAGATTAAAAACAGGAAACAACCAGAGGTAGGAGCTAAAATAAACCTATTAAACTATAGATCTGGTGTAGACCTGCTTAAAGA
>NW_007734841.1:9647-10963 GCF_000696425.1 Galeopterus variegatus
GATAGCAGATTTAGAATGGTCACTGGGAAAAATGAATCAAAAACGTAAAAATGGAACAAAGAGTTTATTTGCCTGGTGAGAGAGATGGAGGTGAGGGAGGCCTGCTCTTGGGAAAACCACAGAGGAGAAATGGACACGAAGGTTAAAAACAGGAAACAATCAGAGGTAGGAGCTAAAATAAACCTATTAAACTATAGATCTGGTGTAGACCTGCTTAAAGAAGCAAATAGCTTTAAGGTGTGTTGAAAGGTGGGGATAGAAAGATATGAGTTATTTTCTTCCAAAGGCTAGCCATAGCTGGAAAAAGATGCATGTACACAAAAAAGTAATAAGGCAATGACACTCTTTGACAAAACCTGTGCCTGACAGCTTCAGAACAAATAGATGGGGATTGTCAAGAGTTGGCAAATGGTCACCATCTGAAAACATCAGGTACGTATCACAGGGAAACTAGACAAGGCAATAACTTTCTTACATAATGCTGTGAAGACATCCCTTGGCTTCAAGTGTGACAACTACTACCATGTCCCCAAGACCCTTTTGAGAGCATCCACATCCTTCTCCTTGAAGCTCCAGAACTCTGACTCCTATGCCAAGGTAAATAAGTAATTGGTAGTTGTCTCTAGGCCCACAGTAGAATTTCCCAATACAGTAACACAGTAACAGGCCTTGGACTGAAGAACAGGCTGAGTACAATAGCCTTCTACACTAATCATAGGTTACAAATCCTTGGGTTAGAACTCTCTTATAATGAATGCTACATATCAGAGACGGTATGTTCAAAGTGTGGTAGAGAAGCAGGGATTGGTTTTATGGATCAATACACTTTTTGTGTGTACTCGTACATTAGCAATCTATATAGGAGCTTCTATAAATATATTGGGTCCAGGGTTAATGTTTCAAGGCTCTTAACGTATTTTAGAATATTTTTACCTATACTGAAAAACAAAAAGGCTTTGTTTTTTCCAACTAGCATCCAAACATTCTTTTTACTACTTAACTGGGGCCCAATACCTCTGCTTCTCCTTCGTCTACACTGCCCTTACCCCTGTGCAATGTGGTTTTCATCCTCACGACTGTACTGAAACTCCTCTCTTAAAAGACACCAGTCCCCTCTTCTGCCTTATACAATTCTCCTTAACTGCACCACTTGACTCTCGGGAATCTGTTTCTTCTTTAAGCTTCTTGTTGCCTTAATTTCTATTAAGTGATGCTTTCTGGACTCTTCTATTACTCTCTCTGGCTCTCTTTCTGTTCCTTATCCTCCCTCATTGTTTTGCTTTCTCATCTCTTTCCTTGATCCTCAGCTATAATGG
>NW_007734841.1:11295-17408 GCF_000696425.1 Galeopterus variegatus
TCCTTATCCTCCCTCATTGTTTTGCTTTCTCATCTCTTTCCTTGATCCTCAGCTATAATGGTTCTTCAAGATTGCTTATCTTGCCCTCTGCTTTTCTTTCTAGATGTTATTTTTTTTTTACTGAGGTCATTTATTTTTGTATCTGTTACATCACTGTGAAAATGAGCTCTTCCAAACAGGAAATCAACTGCAACAGCTTTATATCAATAGTATGGACCTAATATTTCCAAAGTTGTAAACTTGTTAGTCCACCTTAACGTCTACATGTATAATCCTTAACTCACACCTTTCCCCTTCAATTGTGGTCCCTCTCCCAACTATTTCAATTTCCATCTTTCTAAGATGACAGTCGTGTTGGACAGGCTCCTATCCTATGTGTCTTCTAGCTTCTCTGTTTGCAGCTCCTGCCATTCTTTTGATGTGTCCCTGAAGTTTATCCCACTCACTCATTTTATTGCCATCTTTGCTTACTTTGTCTGGGGCTTTATCTGATTTTGCCTAGTTTACTGCCAACCCTGTTTTGAACATATGGTTGGAGGCGGTGTACATGTGTGAAACGAGGTGGGAGAATAATGGCTGATTACTCTCACCCTTACCTGTACTTTCCCATCTTTTCCTCCTCCCTATCTCCCCAAACTATCTTCAGGCTGAGACTTTAAAGGTGCTACTATCAAGGTAGTACTTAGATGTGATGAAGCTGAGCTGGTTCCCTAACAAACAGTAAAAACAATAAATTTGCACATGCGGGCAATCGGTGGTGGTGGGATGGATGTGATTTTGGGGTTGGCTTGGAATTTGTCTAGTTTTATGAATTAGGGCAAGTTTGTGTCTCAGCTTCCTAATCTCTGTGTCTCAGGCTCCTAATCTGTAAAACAGGCATATTAATAGGTGACTCTACTATGTTATAGTAAAGACTGACCAAGATGGCCATAACATTCCCCTCTGCTTAACTAAATTTCAGACTAAATTCCCTGCCCCTAGGACCCAACCTCACTCTTACCTCTGCACTTACAGAACCCAGATGGCCTCATCTCAGAGATCCCTCTCCTCCCTTTCCTTAGATCATTTACTTTAGAAAACTGTAATTGTAAATTCTTTTTCTGACCCTTTGAGATGTAAATCATTTAAAAAATTCTTTCTAGTTTTACAACCCAGGACTGTCTTTCTTATGAACCTGGGAGCCAGCTCTTCAAACTGTAACCATCAAGGAAGATAGTGCCCCTCTGTCCCCTCCCTGTGGGAGGGTGAAACCTATCTTATATGAGCACCTTTTCTCCTTTCTCTATGTTGTAAAATTATGTCCGTCCGTGAAGATAGAGCATTTACTTTTTTTTTGAGTGAGGTCAATTAGCAAACATAGATGGCCGATGGCTCCCCATCCCATCTTAAGTTCTGAAACAAATGTGAAAATCCTATCATGCCAGGCAAATCCCAGATATGACTACTATAATCCCTTCAGAAATATATTGACAGAATAGAAAAGGTTCAGACAATTCTTGATTGTGTACCAACAATAGAAAAAATCGGTGAGGGAGGGAATGGGGCTTACCCCTAACACTGAGTTATCCAAAACCCTTGCAGTGCAATATAAGCCAGGAGCTGGGTAGGAGTGGAGAGCACCAGGGTGAGCTGCATCCTAAGCTGAGTGCCTGCTAGGAGGCAGAGGCCTCAGCAATCTGCCAAAGGACAGGTGAAAGCAGGTGGGGATTCTTTGTTTTTTAATGATTGAGAAAAATTAAGAGTAAATACATTTATAGAATTCCTTTAAGGTTTTTAATTCATATCCCTTTATGCCTTGGATAATTCTCAATGTTTAGAGTAGAAAGGGAGAAGTTAGAGATACAATATATAGTCACACTTAATGACTCAGTTCTCTCCCTCTTCTATCACACACAAAACAAAAGAAAGCAGCCTCAGCCATTTTCATCTATTCTTAATTGTTGGCCAACAGAGCTGGGCCAGTAGGGATTCTTCAGCAAATCATTTTCCTCACAGTAGAATTGCTGTGCTCTGCCTCAGGAATATTTTCCCAGAGGACAGAGATTTCCAGGATCGCCTCAGTCTGGTGCCATTATCTTCCTCCCTTGCCTTGGACAGCTTCCTCTCTTTGCCAGGAATACAAAAGGATCTTGGTTACGCCTTTATCCCAGCTACAGGTATCAGAGGAATGAACATTCATTGCGGAAAGAGCAATCTTGTTACTAGGCTGCTGAAATCTCCCCTCAAAATATCTGATCAATTAATTCCCAGAAACTTGCCTATTTGAGATAAGGAGGGCGTGTGAATGTGTTGGTGGGTGGGTGTATGTGTGTGGGTGTGTATGTGTGTGGGTATGTGTATGAGGGGTATATTTATGCTGATGGCAGTATCTTAAGTCATTCAACAGCAGGTACTTGCTGAAACTTATCGTGGCAAACGGAGCAGTGTCACAATATTCAGGGCTACAGAAGGTCTGAGGGAGGATTGATCCTAGAGCAAGGGGCCCAAGACACCCATGATAGACCTCAAATTTGGGCAGAAGAGATAGGCAGCACCAGGCTCCCTGCCACCTTCGCACTGTTGCACCAGGTGAGGGTTCTTCACCGTTTTCACCCACTATTCAGCTTTTAAGCAACACAGCATAAAGGGACATCAGGCTAACAGTTGAATATTCACCTGGACCTGAGTGACTTTCTTGGGTGTCTTTCTGCTTCTCTTCTGTGCTAAACTGAACTGGATCGCACCAGCAATGACCATTTTAAGACGGCTGTTTGCCTTTGTGGTATTCTGGACCTGAGTGACTTTCTTGGGTGTCTTTCTGCTTCTCTTCTGTGCTAAACTGAACTGGATTGCACCAACAATGACCATTTTAAGACGGCTGTTTGCCTTTGTGGTATTTCATCTCATTATCTCCGTAACATTAGTTTTTATCAGAGCAAGCCCCAGATGAGCTGGTGCTACTGTAGCCACTTTAGGCTGTAGGTTCCCAAGAGCCACTTCCCCTAAAAACACACACACACACACACACACACATGAAATTCTCAGCAAGCTCTCAAACATTTGTATATTTAGAGTTATCATCCTTATGATCCTCTTGCCCAACTTATGAAGACTACAACTGGGCAACAGCCACCTTTGCATTTGTCTGAGACCATGGGATTAAGTTCTTGCTAGTGAAGAATAAGTAAACATNCGCACCAGCAATGACCATTTTAAGACGGCTGTTTGCCTTTGTGGTATTCCATCTCATTATCTCCGTAACATTAGTTTTTATCAGAGCAAGCCCCAGATGAGCTGGTGCTACTGTAGCCACTTTAGGCTGTAGGTTCCCAAGAGCCACTTCCCCTAAAAACACACACACACACACACACACACATGAAATTCTCAGCAAGCTCTCAAACATTTGTATATTTAGAGTTATCATCCTTATGATCCTCTTGCCCAACTTATGAAGACTACAACTGGGCAACAGCCACCTTTGCATTTGTCTGAGACCATGGGATTAAGTTCTTGCTAGTGAAGAATAAGTAAACATGATATATAGAAATCCTCAGAATTTTCTTTCTTCCCTTCCTCTCTACTTATACTGATGTTCACAATGTGGCTGTGATGGTGGGAACTCCAGCAGCCTTTTTGGACTATAATAGTGAGGGCCACAACTTAGTCATGGCAGAAAGGGCCTGAATTTCTGGAGACCATAGATCTATTATTCTATCCCAGGTCTGGCCACCTCCATACTTTTAAACAATATGTATAAGAAATAAACTCTTACTAGCCCTTCCAAATCTAGCTGGAGTACTATTTTTAATCCTCTTTTAACTACATCATCAGCATGTGCTAAGATACTGAGTTTACTTTTCTCTTATTGTTATTCTGTATTATATTTCTATGATAGCTCCTAACATTTTTACATATCTTCTTCCATTTTAATCTTTCCCTTAAACAAACTTTAGTGAAAAGCAATGTTCCAGGAACTATGCCAAGCTATTGGAAAACGAAGATTAGTAATATCACACTCCATGGCTGTGAAACATTTACCAGGCCTCCAATCTACAGAGCTACAGGTGAGCGACTTTAGATAAATAACCAATAGCACACAAATCAGCTTTGCTGTTGGCATAGAAAAAGAACAGGCCCAGTCTCTGGCCTTGAAAACATTTTAGCCTAATAGAAAAGGAGAACAGAAGGGCATAAAATGGTAAACATTAACAAGCATTCAGGGAGTGAGCTAGATTAGTGCTTCTTTTGCTTGTAGGTATATTGTTAAAAAATTATTAATCATTCAGAGGTCTACTATTAGAATAGAATCAGCAGTGACCTCATAGGGAGTCAAAACTTTAAAATTGTACTTCCTTTTGCATTCACTGATTGGGAGCAATCTCAAAGAAGGATGAATGGTCAGACATCCACAAAACAGCTTTTTATCTTCTAATTTTTGCAGTTGTTTTAATATTTATTTGAAACAAATGTACTTTCAGTCCTTGAATCATAATAGAATCTTCTGAAAATGGCTGAATATATGAAAGGGGAAAAATACCAATTTTTCTTCTCTTCTCCCAATCTAGGGCTTTTGATTTTGGTTATAGGGGTCAAAATATCTGGTAAAGCCAGTGTTATTGAAGCTCACACGACTGATGCTGAGTTGTTGAGCCTATGAGTATTACTATGACACTGACCCCTCCTCCTCCTCCTCTTTCTGCTGTCATCAAGTGCATGCTGTGCTCTAGACATCGTGCATTCTGGTTTGTCTATTTTGTTTATCTTCTCAAAAAATAAACTTTTTGTTTCTTTGATCTTTTATATTGTTTTTGAGTTTCTATTTCATTTAATTGTGCTCTGATTTTAATTACTTCTTTTTGTCTACTAATTTTGGGATTAGACTGTTCTTGTTTTTCAAGTTTCTTTATTTGAAATCTTTCTAGTCTTTTGATGTAAGTATTTATTACAATAAACTTCCGTCTTAGTACTGCTTTTGTAGTACCCCATTAGGTTTTGGTATGATGTGTCTTTATTTTCCTTAATTTTGAGGAATTGTTTAATTCCCTGCTTAATTTGTTCTTGGATGCATATATTATTCAGGAGCATGTTGTTTAATTTCCATGTGTTTGTATAGTTTCCAGAATTTTGCTTCTTATTGATATCTAGTTTTAATCTGTTGTGGTCTCAAAAGATATTTGAAATAATTTCAGTTTTTCAAATTTGTTGTGACTTGATTTGTGACCTAACATGTGGACTATCCTGGAGAGTATTCCATGTGGTGATGAGAAGAATGTATATTCTATGGTTGTTGAATGAAATGTTCTCTAGATGTCTGCCAAGTCCAGTTACTCTGAAGTGTGGTTTAAATCGTGTGTTTCTCTGTTGACTTGTTGCCTAGATGATCTGTCCAGTGTTGAGAGAGGGGTGTTCAGGTCCCAAACTATTACCATATTTGGGTCTCTTTCCTTAGGTCTAATAGTGTTTGCTTTATATATATGGGTTCTCCGATGTTGGGTGCAAATATATTTGTCATTGTTATGTCTTCTTCCTGGATAGGTCCCTTTATCATCATATAATGGCCTTCCTGGTCTCTTTATGTGGTTTTTGGTTTAAAGTCTATTTTATTTGATATAAGAATAGCTACTCCTTCTCATTTTTGATTTCCATTTGCATGGTATATCTTTTTCCATCCCTTCTGTTTTAGTCTATGTGTCTGTGTTTACAGGTGAGATAAGTCTCTTATAGACAGCACATAGTTGGGTCTGACTTTTTAATCCAGTCAGCTTGTCTGTTGTCTTTTGAGTGGGGAATGTAATCCATTTACATTTACAGCTGTTATTGAAAAGTATTGTCTTTCTCCTGGCATTTTATCCATTTTTACTTGGATGCTTTAAATATCTTTCTTTCTTTCACTTTCATCGTTTGCCTTTGTTGTTTTGTTGGTTTTTGGAGGTGGTAAGGTACAGTTTCTTTCTCTTTCTTGTTTGCATTTTTATTCTACAGTGAGTTTCATTCTTTCTTCTGTATTTATGGTAGTGATTATTGTTTTTTGGATTCCAGATGCAGGACTCCCTTGAGGATCTATTGTAGGACTGTGTGGTGGTGAACTTCCATAGATTTTGTTTGTCTGGGAAATACACTATTTCTTCTTCATT
>NW_007734841.1:17927-22858 GCF_000696425.1 Galeopterus variegatus
TATTATTTGGTTGAATATGTTCTCAATGCCATTTCTTTTCTCCTCCTCTTCAAGAACACCCATGATTTGGATACTGGTGTGCTTAAGGTTTCCTGATATCTCTCTTAGATTTTCTTCATTTTTTAAAATTTTTTCTTTTTTTGGTCTACCTGAGTTATTTCAAAGAGACTGTCTTCAAGATCAGAAATCCTTTCTTCTGCTTGCTCTAGCCTGCTGCATAAGCTCTCAGTTGTGTTTTTTATTTCTCTGAATGACTCCTTCAGTTCCATGAGTTCTGTGATGTACTTTGGTAAAGTACTAATCTCTTTGTAAATTTCTTCCATCATATCCTGGATTGTTTTCTTGGATCATTGTGTTACCTAACTGTGTTTTTTTGTGTCTCACTGAGTTTCCTTAAGATTTTTACTTGGAATTCCTTTTCAGTCATTTCAAGTGTGTCCTGCTTTATGGATTCTGGTACTTGAGTTATTGTATTCCTGTGGTGGACTCATTTTCTTTTTCTTTTTTTCATATTTCTAGTATCTCTACATTGATGTCTGGTCATCTGATAGAGCAGTTTCCTTCTTCTATTACTCTTGTTCCCTGGATTCCACTGGTGACCCTTCTTGTGTCAGTGCAACCAAAGGGTTGGTGGTCTGCCTACACAATGGCAGGGGTGGCTGTGGCTGCTGCTGTGGTAGCAGGCCACCCTACACAGTGGCAGTGGCATTGGAAGGCTGCCTGACTGGCAGCACTATTTCCAGCAGCAGTGGGGTGTTCACATGATGATGATGGTTGCTTGGCAGTGCTGGTGATGGCAGCAACTGCATCAGTGGTGGTTACAGCAGCTTCCAACTTGGCTGTGGTGTCTACAGCAATGGCCCACACAGCTATGGTGTCTGCAGAAGCAGTGAGTTTAGGTGGCTTCAACTGCCTCCCTGACATTTGTGGTATCAGCAGTGGCAACAGGGTTACCTCCTGGTGGCCACAGTGGCACCAGTAGCTGCAACTGTCTCCCTCACCTCTTGAGGTCCCTCACCTCTGTGGTGTCCTTGGTGGTAGCAGGGTTAAGTTGCAGTGGTGGCAGAGGCACCAATGGCTGCAGCTGCCTGCCTTGAATCAGTGGAGTCCACAGCTGCAGTGACAGGCCACCCACAGGACTGCTGCTCTGTGGGGAGTTGCTCTGCCATGGGTGATGGTTCTGTGGCTGGTCAATGGCTCTGGCAATTGAGGTGACAGTGGTGGTGGGCCCATTCTGATCTTCTGTGGCAGGAATGCGTAATGGTCTCCTTTAGTCCACTATCTTCCCAGAAGTCTCTCTTTTCTCTTATTCAACATAGTATTGTCACCTTCTACAAATAGTGCCAGGAATACAGAAGGTGGTTATTAAATATTTCTTAGGTGGATGAATGATTGAGTTCCATTATTTTCTTTGGATAGAACTAGCAAAAACAATCTGTAAAATACAAGTAGAGTTGGCATATGTTGGACAAAGTTTAATATGCATTTTCCTTTACAATAAATTCCAGAAAGTAGGAAGATTTTTTTCCTCCAACTGACCAATATATGTGCTAACCAATATGTTGGCTAATAAACTCTCTTCTCATAGTTTTGAGAGAGGGGCTGTGCTCTCCCTCCATCCTTGCCCCTTATTCTGCCAGGTTGAAAATGACAAACTCTTTCTGAGCTAGTTGTTCTGTTTTCTGCAATTGTCTTGGGCTGTGTGTGTGTGTGTGTGTGTGTGTGCATACACATGCATTCGTGGTGCCATCTTAACACATCATTGCACCTAGAAGGTGCCTCAGTCTCTGCCCTACTTCCAGATGAACTCAGTAGGAGAGCACTGTGGCATGGGCCAGATGATGGTTGGGGTGGGCCAGGAATTTTGACAAGTAACTCCCTGCTGGAACTTGATTACCAGACACCACCCAGTGATGAGGGGAAACCATCCTACAAACTTCAAAATAGAAGGGCAAAAATAATATAAACTTTGCTTTGCAACCCAGAATGTAGACTTTTTTTGTACAAGCTCATGGCATTTTCTACCTTTTTCCATCTCTAGTGCTACCAGGGGGCCTAACCCACTAAGAAAAGCAGGCATTTCAGGTTCCCAGTTGATTAATCCTACAAACCATCCATTATTCACTGTACCTGCTGTGCTCAGCATCATGCTGAGTGCTATAGGGGACATAGAAGACATGATCTTGTGCTCTAGGATTTTATATTCTTAGAGGGAGTATGAGACCAACTCTATTTTTCACAGAACATAATAAAGCTAAATTGGCCTTCAGAACAACATTGTATTATTATAGCATTGTGTCAGGTTTGTAAATCTCACATCCACCAAAAATTGTAAATTACAGAGATAGTGTGATGACCTTCTGCATTTTTAGTGATAATAACTTGAGCAGTCCTGGATACATAAGAGACCCTCATGGAAAAAATGGCAGTTTGAATATTACAGAGGCTTACAGGTTCCAGAGCTATAAAAGTTGCTCTAAGCTGCTGTGTTGCAAATTGAAAGGAAAGGGAGTTGGGGCAGAATTCCTGTCCTAATACCAGGGCACATTCAAAAGAAAGAGTCACATGAGCAATCCCAAGAGACACTACTAGGTTGCTAAAGGAGTTTGGTTTTAAATTAGACCAGAAAGTTTCAAGGTGTCCCTAGAATAGGTGGCAGTTATGAAACTGCTGAAGTTCATGTCTGGGAGACCAAATGGTGCTTTGACACTTGGTATCATGGACTCCCTAATAAGTTACACTACTGCCATACTCTCAGGAGCCCTGGCTCTGACAGATGCCTGGGAAGCTCTGCATGGCCACATGACATTGTCTGCCTGCTTTTGTTGTTGAATTGCCTGCTCTTTTACTGAATTTAAGTTTGCCCTTCTTTTGTTCAATTGCTTTTTCTGACCAGCTGCCCTGAACCTCATTCAAATGCCATGTGTGTGTTTTTGAAACTTGGCTATTTAATTCACAGAGGAGCCTTGGGAAAGTTTTAGGTTTCAGGTTGTGCAGGAGTCACATTGCTTTGAGTTTCTGCCTCCAACTGATGTTTAAAAAAGACTCAAAGAGGGATTCCAGCTGCACCTTGTGAGTTTCACTAGGTGCATTAGCAGAAGCCAGTGAGAAAGGAGGCAGGCAGATTGGAATCATGTCACAGGATTACAAATGGATTTACTGTCTTTGTTATATGATATTTCATAGGTGGTTATTACTGTTCATCACAATAAACTGAAAATATAAGAAGAGAGGAGTCAAAAAGTGCAAGCAAAAATGATCAGTCTTGTGTTACTGGGACTCAAAGCCAAGAACCAGGTAGTTCGAGATTCCAACAGTCAGTGCTCTAGGTTGTGGTGGCTCAGTCCTTTCAGCTGAGGCCTTTGTAAAACCTCTCGATTTCTGTGGACCTCTACATCTTTATGTGTCTGAATGAGGGAAAAAACCCCTACCTAGGTTCCTGGAACCTTAGGACTGGGATCTAATGTGTCAGTGGAGAAGTATTCTGGAAAATGAAACTGCTTCGAATTTCAGTAACAGACATGAGGAGAGACCTGAAGAGGTCGCATATTCTTTCCAGAGCACCCCAGAGAGATAGTTATTTATGGTTTTATTTTGAAAATGTCCCTTGGAAATCAGATTTTTTTAGTCAAGCCTCATTTCCCTCTGCCTCTTGGGCACTGGAGCATATATAGGACAACACAGGCTAAGAACTAAGAGAAGTAGACTGAATGGGTTTCCCTAAGTTATCGTTCCAGTCTCATCTCTTGGTGTGTACTCCTGGGGTCCTTTTTCTTTACCACCGTGTCCTTGGGAACTGTTTCCTAATACAATCACCCATGATTTGGTTTTCAAGTACAGATTTGTCACTGAAGAATTATTCAATTGCTGCTAAAGATGTCATGTACGTGAGGGAGTGTAAAAAATTTGGAGAAGGGTTTTCCTTTTAAGATAGAGGAAGCTAGCAAGTATATACTCATGTTTTTAAATTCGCCTTTTCAGATTAATACTTTTAGTTACACCATCTCTATTTCATAATAAAACCACTAGACCTTAAGGGCAGGTCAAGTCAGGTTGAAAATATTTTGAACTCTTCATTCATCTAAAATCTCATCTCAACAAATAATTTCTATTTTTCTGGAAGCTTTTCAAATGGCCGACTTTCATGGGGAAAAAATACCCTTGTATGCATTAAGTTCTTTGGACTTCTATTTTTTAACTGGCACATTGTCATTTCCTCTGTCATACATTACTTGGCCTTATTGAATTCTTTGCTATTTGATCTCCTTAAGTAGCCCAGCTTCAACAGCCTCTTCTCTGACATTGAGAGGTTTTGCTGTATGCTGAATGCAAATTGACACATTCCAGTGCTGTGAAAAATTACAGTTTCTGATTTTATCTGGTTTGTGCATAGTATTCTGTATTAAACATAGCAAGTATTAAACTCCAAGAACATAATCCCATTAGCTGAGGTCCAAAAATGGTCAGACCTAAATTTGGGTAAGGACCAAACTTCCTGGCTCTTAAATTCTCCATCTGCTTTATAATTTTTAGTTTATGCATCTGTTCTCAGTTATCCTTTCTTGAGGCTTTGACATTCCATACATCAATAGAATAAATGCTCTCTTCACTTAAGTTACTTCATTTATATAATGGAGAAATCAATAGTACCTACTTCATTGGGTTGCTGGTAGATTAAAATAGATATTACATGTTAAGTGTTTAGGACAGTACCTGACCTATAGTTACTGCTCCAAAATGTTGAGTTACTATTATTGCTGTAATAATTATTAGATATGTTATTAAAATGGGCATGGTGCACATTTTTTAAATGGCATTTGCTTTCAGATATCAGATGTTAGGAATGTTGGATCATTTGTAACAGAGTAGGACTCTCTGGACATACATAGGAGATTATGAGGCCCTCCAGCTACGTTCTGCAGGCACATTGG
>NW_007734841.1:23832-34069 GCF_000696425.1 Galeopterus variegatus
AAATTTAATAAGCAAAGTGTGCCTCTATTGTAGGCATTCCACTTGACACCGTTATAAAACAAACAACTATAAGAACTATGACCTCTACAAAGAAAAAATAAGGGTAATGAAATTAAAATAAAATAATAACAAAAAGAACTAAGGTGTCAAAAGGGGTTGTTTTGGAATGTAGTAATGCTGCTATAAAATGCATTTACAAAGCTGGTTGTCTTGGCTCACATACCTCATTATACAGCACCCCCAACTTCCCACCCCCATCCCCATCCCTGTCTGTTAGCTTTTGAGTTTGCAGCTTCTGCTTTTTTTAAAAAAATATTTATTATTATTATTATTCTTTTACATTCTAAGATGCTGTTGAGTAGTTGGGAGGGAGGGAGAGAGGAGAAAGGGGAGGCAGACAGGATGAGAGGAGGAGAAAGGGGGGCATAGTCAAGGCCCATGGCACCCCCCTCATTCTGGCAGGGGAGCCCAGGGGGCTTCTGGCAGCATCTTGGCCATGGCTAGGCTGGATGTGCACTTGTGGGGAGGGGGGGGTCGGTGACTGAGGCCTTGGAACCCAGGTTTCCTCTGGTGACAGCCTGGTGGTTGTTGCTATGCTAGATGCAAAGTTTGGGGGAGTATGGCTGAGGCCCTTGCCCACCCCCCGGCTCAGGAGCCTGGGGCACTTCTTGCGGTGGCCTGGTGGTCATCTCTGGGCTGGATGCAGACATTGTGAGGGAAGTGTCTGAGGCCCCCACACCCCTCATCCCAGGGGGCTTCTGGTCCTTGTAGGTTTTAGAGGTGTTCTTTGGTGGTGTTAGACCTTTACTGGTTAATATCAGAACTTTGTCTCTGATCTGTGGGGTTTTTTTTGTTTTTTTCTCTCAGGTCTGTATTGGATTATGAGCTACCCCCAACACTTAATTTCTGCACCAGAACTAATTTGTTGTCCTTTGCTTGCTTCTAAAATGGGGAACTTCCTGTGGGGACCAGAACTTGAGTCCTGTGATTGAGCTAAATTGCTGCTTTGCGGCTGATTCTCTGGGAAGGCTTTTTGTGCAGGTCAGGCTTTAATTGTTGACCTTTTATGTACTTCTGAGTCTTGTGAGGTCCAGAACACCTGGGTTGTGTGGAAACTATGGTCTGGGCCTGAGTCTTTTCAGCAAACAGAAGCCCCTGCAGTTCTATATTCCTGACCAGTCTCCACTGAGTGATCCTGTGCTGACTGGAGTGCAGATCAGGTGTCCATGAAGTGCCCCCATGTTCCCCTGATGGGCCCATTTTCCCCACCCCCTGCACTCCCATGGGATGGGCCATGTGCTGGTCACTTTCAATGACTCACCAGCCTCTGAGTGGCTCCTTTTTTTCAGTTGTCTGTGGCCCCTCACTCCTATGTGAGTCTGCAATAATTATTACATAGGTTATTAAAATGGGCATGGTGCACATTCTTTAAATTATATTTGTTTTCAGATATCAGATGTTAGGAATGTTGGATCATTTGTAACAGAATAGGACTCTCTGGACATACATAGGAGATTATGAGGCCCTCCAGCTACATTCTGCAGGCATCTTGAACAGGCCTTGCTGGCCTGGGGGCCACCAAGGCCCTCTTCTCCCCTGCTGCCTCCAAGCAACTTCATACAAAGGGCACAGCTGTGGCTTTTGCCAGTTCTTGCTCCCTGTGCTCACCACGGCCAGCCTTGAAGTGGCTGGGGCTTGAAACTGTCAGAGCTTCCTTTCTTTCTCTCATTGTGGCTTTTTTTCTGCCTTCATGAACTCTGTAGGTCTCTCCTCCTCTTCCCCTGAGCTCTAGCTGCCCTGGCTTGGCATTCGTTGCTTTTTAATAGTTGTAAATTAGCTGATCTTGGAAGAGAGTGTTGCTGGGTACTGTATATTCTGCCATCTTGACCAGAAGTCCATTTTTTTGGGAGGGGGGGACCGGTAAGGGGATTGGAACCCTTGGCACGGTGTGGTCTGCACCACGCTCAGCCAGTGAGCGCACTGATCATCCCTATATAGGGTCCGAACCCGCGGCCTCGGTGCTACCAGAGCCGCACTCTCCCGAGTGAGCCACGGGGCTGGCCCAAGTGCCCACTTTTTAATGGACAACTTTCACAACTAGAATGAACACTTTCCATGTTTTATGTGTATCACAGAGTCAAAAGATGCCTAAGGTGATTTAGTTCCAAGTGCCCACTTTTTAATGGACAACTTTCACAACTAGAACGAACACTTTCCATGTTTTATGTGTATCACAGAGTCAAAAGATGCCTAAGGTGATTTAGTTCCTTCCTCTGATATCAGATCAGATGCCAGTTTGCTTACTTCAGACACATGAGACCCTTTAAAGTCCCTTCAGGGAAGGACACTGCATGTTGACATTTGTAATTTATGGCAATATATTGAATACAAATTTTTGTTTGACTTAAATGTTTTTGACTTTTATTAGCTTTACTCTTCTTTCCCCTAGTATGTTTTTTACAGACACTCAAAATAATTTCTCTAAGAAGCATCTTGTGTTTTTTTGTCTTTAAATGAGTCTCCCAATAATTTTTTCCTTAGTATGATGGAGTCTGTGCTATCTGTTAAATCCAAGTGAAAGAAAGCTCAATTCAAACTGATTTAAGTGAGATGTAATATACCATTTAGTTGAGAAGAGCAGGTGGCTTCTGATGCTGTTTAAGCCAGGGGTCCAGCAGTATCACCAGGTTCTGGTGACTCCTTCTCTGTGCCAATTTTCTTCTCTCCTCAATATTGGTTCTGTTCTCCTCCAGGTTCTCCTTTCACCTCCATGAAAAAATACCCCAATAGCCCAGGGCTTTAATCTCAGCCTGCAGTCTAGGGGGGAGAGAGCATCGTAGTAACATAAATTTAAGTATTTACAAATATCAAATATTAGAATTAAGATAGTTAGTGATGGGGCGAGTGCTTTAGACAGGGTGGTGGGGCCAGAACTTTTAAGAAGGTGACTTTTAAAGTATGGCCTACATGAGGAAACAACCATGAAAATGTCCTAATAAAGATTATCTAAAGCAGAAGAAACAGCAGGTGCAAATGTCCAGAGATAAGAATGAGCTCGAAATATTCTAGGTACAAAAAGAAGGCCAGAGTGGCTAGAACATTGTAAATGAAGGGGTTTAAAGGAAGAGAAACTCACACTTTATGGAATGCTATAGACCATCGCAAAAAGGGGTTTTGATTTTTATTTTGTAGTGAAATAAAGCCAGGGATGTATTAACATGAACTAGCTCTCAAAAGCTGATTTTGACTGCTTTGAAGAAGATGAACTGTAGTGAGTGTCTTAGCCTGATTCTCCTCCTGTCTCCCATGATCTTGAAAGTAGAGACAGACAAGAATGTTTCAGCACATGGTTCACATGGGATATGATCCTAGGGAGACTGAGTGAGGGACTAAAGAAAAAAAATAGCTATATAGAAGTTAATATGAGTTCTGGAAATAGTCACTTTATTTCTCACCATGTATTATTAGGTTAATTGCTCTTCCTTGCACCAATAACCACATTTAGGAAAATGCTCTGGTTGGCTTAAACCTAGGTTGAATGCTTCAGTTGGGTCACCAGGGAAGCCTTTTCCAAAGCATGGGAGCTAACCCTGGGGGGAAGTGATGGCACAGAGAAGAACCGAGGTACAATTACTAGAAAAGTGATGAATGGATAATAAATTGCATAAACAATAGATGATCTACATGGTTCTTCCTCCTTAAAATCCACAGAAGGCTGGGTCTAAAAATAATAGCAGCTGAGTCTTGTATATTAAAATCTCTTTATTTTATTCATCTGTGATACTGAATGATGGGCTTTCCAATTTTTATTGTACTTTAATACACATGAAAAAGCAAAATGTACTGCACTGATAGTGAAAAAATGTTGAAAATAAGAAACCTGATAGCAAGTTTTGAGAAGATACCCTGCTGGACTTAATTATGTAGCATTATTCTAATAATTTGTCAAGCAATCTGTTACAGGGCAGGGCACTTACTTGCATTTTGATGCATCTATGAAAGAAGCTTTATAATTTGAATGATACGCTTTTAATACCTCATATCTCTTAGTTAATTTGGAATCTGAATATATTATAAAACTTTCTTTGAGCTAATTTCAATTTCAGATTGCTTACAAAGGACTGATCTCTTAATCTCTAAAAAAAATTAAGAGCTTGGAGAAAACAGGGAAGATTTTGAAACTGGAGGGCCTGACATCACAGATGAAGAAAAGAGAGTGGCACATCTGTCTGTCTGTGTTTTGGGATTGCTGACATGGTGAGACTCAAGAGAGATATGCCTGTCTTTCTACCCACAGAGGGTCAGCAAACACAGAGAAAGAACTCATGCCAGGAAGCATTTAAAAGGATCCCACTAAAAGAGTAAAAAAAGGAAGAGATTCCAGACTGTGAAAGATAATATTGTTAAAGTTAGTTGGAAGCATTTCCAATAAATAGAAGCAAAAAATAAGGATATTCCAAGCAGAGAGGAATAATGTTGCACACATAACTCAGGTGGCTGAGCTCTGTCCACTGGGGTGGTGAGAGAAGAGGAGGAAGCGATATCTGAACTTGGGCCAATGCCCACAGGCTGTGTGCAGGATGGCTCTCCCCAGGAAGACGGGTTGATGTTGCCTTGGGGAGGCCTGATTTCCTAAAAATTATTATTATTTTTTTATCTTAGTCTTATTTGCTACTTCTTTCAATGTCACTGTTCAAAGATAAAAATTTGACCTTTCATTGTTGGAGAATATGTTTTCCTTGCATTTTTAATTATTTTACTACACTTTTTAAATTTAATAATTAATTATTTTAATTATTATACTACACTTTTTTTCTTTTTTAAAAATTTATTTTATTTATTGAGTGAAAATCAATTCTACATATTTTTGGGGTTGAACATTGAGATATGTTCATTAAATCAATATTACTACCATATATATTGTTACAAATCGTAATTATCCTTTATGCCCCTTGTCCAACCTTTCCCCTTCCCCTATTCCCTCCCCCTCCCCCCTCTAATTGCCCTAAATTTCTTCTCTCCTTCTGAAAGAATAATAGTTACTCTGTTAACTTGTTGCCTAGATGATCTGTCCAATGCTGAGGGATGTGATCAGGTCCCCCAATATTATAGAGCAGATGCTTCTTCTGTCACTCTGAAATGGGTTTTGTGGAAAGAGACACCATCTTCTTTTCTTTGTCTCTGCTGGTGATTCTTCTTGTGTGAATGCACTCTAGTCGTTGGCGGACCGTCTGCGTGGTGTCTGTGGCGTCTAGCTGCTTTTGCATCAGCCATACTTACTGTGGTGGCTGTGGTGGGCCACCCACGTGGAAGTGCTGTTTTTGGCATGCTCCTTGGCACTGGAGGTATACCTGGTTTTGGGGTGTGTTTGGTCCCCTTCTCCATGCCTCTGGTCCCTGGGCAGGCCCCAAGGTGCTGGCACCATGTGCCTGGTTGTGGGAGGAGGGTCTGGTCCCCTTCTCCATGTCCTGGGTCCCTGGGTGGGCTCTGAGGTGCTGGCATGGTATGCCTGGTTGTGGGAGGGTGGTTCAGTCCCTTTCTCCATGCCTCAGGTCCCAGGGAAGGCCCTGAGGCACTGGTGCAGTGTGCCTGGTTGTGGGAAAGAGGTCCAGTTCCCTTCTCCATGTCTTGGGTCCCTAGGTGGGCTCCGAGGTACTGGCATGTTGTGCCTGGTTGTGGGAGGGTGGTCTGATCCCCAACTCCATAACCCAGATCCCTGGGTGAACAGCAACATGCTGGCTCAGTGTGCCTGGTTGTGGGAGAGAGGTCCCGTCCCCTTCTCCTTGCCTCAGATCCCTGGGCAGGCCCCAAGGTGCTGGCGTGGTGTGCCTGGTTGTGGGGGGGGGTGTCCAGTCGCCTTCTCCATGCTTCAGGTCCCCAGGCTGGCCCCGAGACACTGGCACAGTTTGCCTGGAAGTGGGAGTGGGGTCCGGTCCCCAGATCCAAGTCTCCAGTTCTCAGGCAGGCCCCATCAGGCAGGCCCCAAGGTGCTGGTGGTGTGCCTGGGCCAGAACTAATTTTTTGTCCTTTGCTTCTAACACAGGGGAACTTCCTGTGGGAACCATTACTTGAGCTGTGTGGTTGAGTAAATTGCTACTTTGCTGCTGTTTCCCTAGGGAAGGTTTCTTGTGCAGCTCAGGGTTTAATGGTTGATCTTATAGGTAGTTCCGGCTCTCCAGAGACCTGGTGGATCTGCGTTCTGTAGAATCTCCAATCTGGGCCTAAGTCTTTTCATCAAACTGCACTCCATGCAATTCAGCATTCCCAACCAGTCTCCTCTGAGTGGTCCTGTGCTGTTTGGGGGGCAGATCAGCTGTCCTTGCTGTGTCCCAGTGTTCCCCTGGTGCGCACGTCTCCCCCACTGCCCATGCTGCAAACACTTCCCATGGGACCGGCCTGGTGCAGTCCCTTGCAATGACTCACCAGCCTCTGAATGGCTCCCTTTTTTCAGTTGTTCTGGCTCCTTGCTCCTGCATGGTTCCACGGGAACCCTATTAGTGGTCTTGCTGTCCCGGGGGCTGCCAAGGCCCTCTTCTCCCCTGCCACCTCCAAGTAACTCCATCTGAAGGGCACAGCTGCAGCTTCTGCTGGCTCCTGCTCCATGCGCTCAGCAGCTCAAGGCTTAAAGCAGTTGTGGCCCAAAATGCTCAGAGCAGCTTTTTCTTTCTCTCATCACAGTTTCTCCCACCTTCGTGAACTCTGTAGGTCTCTCCTCCTCTTCCCCTGAGCTCCAGCGGCCCCAACTTGGCTGATGTTACATCTTTATAGTTGTAAATTTGGTTGATTTGTGGGAGAGAGTGATGCTGGGGACTGTCTATTCTGCCATCTTGATTGGATCCCCCTATACTACACTTTTTTTCTTAACTATGTTGTTGAGGTTATTTATGTCCATGTGTCTGTGTGGTGGAAGTACTATATGACAGAGTGCTACTGTACATCTCTCCCCAAATATACATTTATTGACTTCACATTAACTTGAAATAAGTCAAGGTGGAAATATGTGCACTCTGGCAATAGACAAATGCAATAAATCAGGGCTTGCTTTATTGTTTTGTTGATTGTCTAAACTAAAGAAGTGATTGAGAAAATATTAACAGTTCAGATTAAATTTAAAACTGTGTTGTGTCTATAACCAATAGGTAGTAGATAGCACTACCCTTGAGGAAATAGCTTTCCAGTATTCAAAACTATTATCCAATTCAGCAGGGAAGTTGTTCACATCACTGATGAAAGAGTGAAGTTCTGAAATGTGGTAGTGCTAAAGGTGAAAGAGGTTTGCGATTAGTAAATGTAATTTGTATAAGGGTGAGAAATTGTTTAAAAGTAGGTCACATAAGTTCTTCAAAAAATTAAAAATAGAACTATTAAATGATTCAGCAATCCTACTTCTTTTGGGTATATATTCAGAATAGTTGAGATCAGGATCTGGAAGAGATATCTGCACTCCCATGTTCATTGCAGCGGTATTCACAAAACCAAGATATGGAAGCAACTTAAGTGCCCATTGAAGATGAATGGATAAAGAGAATGTGGCAAATACATACAATAGAACATTATTCAGCCTTGTAAAAGAAGGAGATCGTGGCATGTGCAACAATGTTGTTGAACCTGGAGGACACTATGCTTAATGAGCTAAGCCAGTCTCGGTAGGACAAATAGATCAGTCCACTTATACAAGGTATCTATAATAGTCACACTCACAGAAGTAGAGAATACAATAGTGGTTGACAGGGGTTTGGGGGTGGGGGAAATGGGAAGTTGTTGTTAAATGGGTATAAAATTTCAGTTATTCTGTAATAAAGTTCTAATGATCTGCTGTACGACATAGTTTCTATGGTTAACAATATGATACTGTGCACTGCAAAATTTGTTAAGAGGATATAGCTCATATTAAGTGTTCTTATCACCAAACAAAAACAAAAACAGAAACAAAAAAAAAAAACAAAGATATATGAGGAAACTTTGGGAGGTGTTGAATATGTCTATTATCTTGATTGTGGTGATGATATCAAGGGTGTTTGCCTATGTCCAAACTCATCAAATCGTACACATTAGATATATTGTCTGAGGGCAAGCTGAAATGGTCTCCAAACTGTGAAGGAACTTTGAGACCAAAAAACAAAGCAGACAACTCCATATAGTTTAATGAAGAGTTTATTACATATGGGAAGGACTGGGCGGGTAGTGACTTGTTCAAGCAGCTGCTCACTGTGCCATTTGGAGGGAAGTTGGGGTTTATAAAAGATCTTAGGGACAAAAGATAGTATGTCTACAATATGTTGATGTGGACAACCTCCAGATGTCTTGTGAATATGATATATTTAGAGTCTTATGACTGGGGAGCATTTACTAAAGGTACTATCTGCATTGACAGGAAAGCTTTGTTTATCTCAGATTAGCTTAGCTTTTCAGTCATTGTCTTCACTATGCTTGCTTTCCTTCAGACTCATGAATAACTCTCTAGAAAAGACAGGGCAAGGAAAGCTGAAGGAACCCAAAGATGGAGTCAGTATGACCTGCATTTTCACATATATACAGTTCTTTGCGTATCAAGTATTTCTCAATAAAGCTGTCTGAAAAAGGAAAATAATAAATTTGCCATAAAAAACAAGTTTAATAATAGTAAGTTATTAGAACAAATTAGTGGATTGGGATGTGTCACCAATTGTCAAATCATGGTTGAATTGAAACTATAGGTTGGTCAAGGATACAAGAGTTTGGCAAAAATGAACAAAAGTATTTTTTGAAAATCAATAAGCTGTATGGAATTTACAATAAAGAGTATTGTATATTTTATTATTATTTGTAAAAAGGGGCTACACATCATTCATATCAGTAAAATTTATGATAAACTTACATTTATATGTATTTCTATGGTGCATGCCTGTATCTACGTATGGAGTGTGTATATACATTTCTCCCCCTGGAGATATTGTGGTTAAGCATCTACCAGCACATCTCTGCGCCCACCTCTCCCTACAGCCAGGAGTAACTCTCAGCACCACTCCAAATGTTCCCTTACATCCCTCTCATCTCCTTGCTGTTTCTCCTGCTTCCTCTCCTCCTCCGTCCACTCTTCACTTGCACGAATCTTATTTCTTCAAAGCTCACCTCACTGTTACTGTCTTCAGGAAATCTTTCCTGGTCAAGTTTGCACCTTTGGCTTCCCGGAGTGAGTTAATTGTCCCTCCTTCATGCTCCCACAAATGCCTTATGGGCTAACTGCTATTCTGGGTCTCATGTTTAGCATTGACTCACTTTATATTATAGTTGTAATACATTTTAAATATGTATCTAAAGAATATAGTGTTTTGAAATTTATGTAAATTATTTTTGTTGCTGAGTGGCATATCTTTTTATGAGTCTCCCGCAAATTATCCATCCTCTGCCTACAGACATTTAGGGTTTATCCTCCAGTTTTTTACTATTAAAAAAATTTAAGTGTTATAAACATAAACATTATGACATGGGTTTCCTAGTTTTCATGTGCATGAAGCTAAAATTCAACTTTATAAGGTAATACTAAATCATCTTTTGTGTTTTTATTAATACTTCTATTAGCAATACACGTGCATTCCTATTAATCCATATCCACTCATACGTTTTGGTCATTTTTCTATCGTTTTTATTAATACTTCTATCAGCAATACACGTGCATTCCTATTAATCCATATCCACTCATACGTTTTGGTCATTTTTCTATCAGACTGACTTTCTCTTATTACTTTTATAGAATTTCATAACTTCTAGTTTTACTTTCTTTGTGGGGCATTTTGATAACAGAGGTACATAATTTTAACGTATTTAATCAACCATATATTTTATGGCTCACATGCTTTGTTTAAAAAATTTCTTTCCCACCCTTAACTCATAAAATTATTATTTTATGTTTCTTCTAAAAGTTTTAAAAAGCTTTGTTTTTCAACCTTCAAGTCAAATCTAATTTTGAATGACAATTTTTCCCCCAGTTCCATTTATCAAATCGTCTGTCCCCTCTACCTTGATTCATCATATATCATGTTTCAATATATGTGTGGGTCTATCTCAGGTGTCCATATTCTGGTTCATGAATCGTTATCTGTCTCTACACTAATGTCATGTTACCTTAATCCTAATAATTTTAAAAAATCGTAATATCTAGAAAGGAGAGTTGTCCCACCTTGTGCTTATTTAAGCGTGTCTTGGTTATTTTTGACAATTTTTTATTCCATATTCATTTAAAATAAACTTGTCAAGT
>NW_007734841.1:34583-35818 GCF_000696425.1 Galeopterus variegatus
TGGTTCATGAATCTTTATCTGTCTCTACACTAATGTCATGTTACCTTAATCCTAATAATTTAAAAAAATTGTAATATCTAGAAAGGAGAGTTGTCCCACCTTGTGCTTATTTAAGAGTGTCTTGGTTATTTTTGACAATTTTTTATTCCATATTCATTTAAAATAAACTTGTCAAGTTTCATAAAATACCTCGTTGACAACTGATAGAACTTGCATTTAATCTTTAGTATAAGTTTAGAAAAAGTGATATCTTTACATTATCAAATCTTCCTCTACATGGACATAACTCTCCTTTCTCTCTCTCCTCTATGCTTTTATATCTTTCTCATTTAGGTTTTTTTAAAAAATTTCTTTTAGTGAACTTTAATATTTTACCCACTGAGGCCCTACAAATTTGTTAGATTTCTGCCAAGAAATTTTATAACCTTTTGGCTACTATAAATAATATCTTTTAAAAATTACATTTTCAACTATCTGCATGTGTGCCTGTGTGCGTGTGTGTGGGCACTTGTGCTGTATTAGGTTATGTAGCTGCCATAACAAAAGCATCAAAGCACTTTATGCTCTCAAGCTTATTTCCTGCTCATCTGACAGTATTTTTCAGGTGAGCCAGTTGGGGAAGATGCTCCTTCTCTGCTTTATCTGAGACCAAAGCTGACTGAGATTTTATCTTCAACACATGGTTTCCGAACTTGCCCTGGGGTATTGAATCCACTGTATCCAGCGAGAAGGGAAAAGAGTTTGGAAGAGCACTGCTGGGAGACAGGCCTGGGTTGGACATAGTGTTCACTGCTTCTGTTTTATCCCACTGGACCGAACTCAGACACATGGCCACCTGACCTGCTAGGAGTGGGCAGTGTGGGAAAAAAGTTCCAGGCCTGGAAAGCTAATTCCCAGAGATAACTCTGCATTCTTGAAGTGAGGACATGCAATTCTGGTGGAGAGATACCTGTTCCTGCCAAAAAACAGAAACTGGTCTCCAAATGTACTTTCACACTTTGTCCCCATGTGTAGACTCTTTCCCGCTTTTAAGTCTGAAATGAAATGGTTACCCCATCCAGCTCTAAGCCCATAATATCTGGATTGTGTACTGTGCTCTCTATAAGATGTGAAGAGCCCTCATGTCCAGCAACTCAGGATCTAAAAACAGTTCCTTTCCTGTGGCGGATGCTAGGATGCTCCATTTGGACCTCTATTCCAGATTTTAGAACTTGTTACCCTTGGCGCCAAGAGTG
>NW_007734841.1:37485-38395 GCF_000696425.1 Galeopterus variegatus
AAACAACTGTAAATGAGTAGATAAGTAAACAAACACGAGAAAAAATAGTAAAAGTGGTGAGGAGGAAATACAAAGGAAGGACAGAATTCTAACCATTCTAGCTCTAACACTTCAGCAAGACTGGTTTGGTTCTCTGACATCCATCCCACTGAGGGGTTGAGTCTCTTTCTTGTTTCCTTAATCTTGGTTGATTTGCGACTGCTTGACCAATGGAATGTAGTGGAGGTGATGTTATGCCAGTCCCAGGCTAGTTTTTTTTTTTAACAGAACTGGCAGTTTCCTGCTCTTTTGGAATCCTGAGCCTCTTTGTAAGAAGTTCAAATATCTTGGGAGAATAGACTATATGAGAAGTAGAGGGGCCGAGTATAGTCCACCTTTCAGATGGCACTGCCAAGGTGTCATGCATGTGATGGAAGTTGTTTGGGACTCTGGGATAATCCAAATAACATTTGAATACCACCTAGTGACCCAGTTCAACACTTGAGTACAGAAGAATCACCCAGCTGAGTTCTGCCCAAATTCCTGACCCACAAAATTATGAGTTACGTTTGATCGGGAAATGAAAGAACTTGAATAAGAGATTTATACAGAGTTTAGATGATGTAATACTTCAAGAAAAGCTGAGGAAGTAAAAGTGTGGAAGAGAGGGTTGGAGGATCATAGAAAAGCCACTAAGCAGGGACTCTGAAGGGCAAGAAGTCTAAGGAAGCTCTTGCTTCTGCAACTGGAGGAGGTTGTAATCACTGAGGGTCAACTGAACAGGAAGTGAGAAAGAGAAGCTGGACATACACAGAAACAAATGGAGCCTGCTGCGACCAATGCAATCGACAAGGAAAAACTGGAACTTGTATTAGTCTCTTCCTACATCTAACCTTGGTGATGGAGAAGATCTGTGGGAGGATCTGGGGCC
>NW_007734841.1:38643-55957 GCF_000696425.1 Galeopterus variegatus
ATTAGTCTCTTCCTACATCTAACCTTGGTGATGGAGAAGATCTGTGGGAGGATCTGGGGCCCTTTGCTGCAGAGTTGCACATGCGCCTGGAAAAACTGAAAGCATCGACTTGGTGGGAGTTGAAAGGCTGCAGGCCCAACTTGCTGCTGCCAGTACCATGAGGGGAGCCATCAAACCAGCAACAGAGTGCAGGAGCTTGAGAAGTTCCTTCTGGGCATGATGGCTGCTGCTACACCCCTACTTCCAAATCTCACACAGATTTCTCTTGAGGCCACCCCTAACCTGAAGCACACAGAGAAGGGAGATCTGAGAAACATAGTTCCACCTTAACTAAAACACCAGTTTCATATCTGGGTTTTCTATGTACTATGTAGAGGATTAATGATAGGCAGAATAGGGCTACACAGGGCTCTTGAAAGTACTGAGTGGTTTAGGAACTTCCAGAACATCATGTATTTTAGTATTTAATAAGTGGAAAACCAAGATAAGCAAAGTGATTTGGTTGCTCCTGGATGCTTTATTTTATTTTGTTTTTTGCAGCTGGCCAGTACAGGACCTTGATGTTATCAGCAGCCTGCTCTGACCAACTGAGCTAATCTGCCAGCCCACTCTCAGATGTTTTAATAAGCCAGAAGAATAAATGGGAATGAAAACTAGGACCCTTGGTTCTGAGGTCACCTCCTTTCTTGACACTAAGTTGAGGAACTAGTAAATTCATTCATTTCACTGTGTATCTTACTTCACCGATCCTTCAGAAGCTCGAAGCTATTTTAATGGCTCCTTTTTGCTCATGACAGGATAGTTTGTTGTATTAGCTATTTTTTTCTTGACAGGACTGAAAGTTGCATTGTTAGCCGATAGCACCATTTTCATCTCTCCTCAGGGGACTTGAAGGATTGGCACTTAAACAACAGCGTTCAGTGGAGACCATAACCTATGATTCGGTTTAAATGTGACATAATTCCTTAAGTACTCAGCCCCTTCACACCAAAGTAGCTTTATCCAAGGTGGAAGGCCATTCTTGACTTTGTAGGATTTAGTGTCACCTCAGGATCTTGACACTTCACGCTTCCTCTGAGGGCAAACTTGAACCTTTCTCTCTTGCTGTTTTCATGTCTAATGAATGTGTTTTTCTTGGGAGGCTTTGATGTCAGGTTATTTCTCACCCAAAGCTACACTTTAATGTGTTATATGTGGAGTACAACTTCTAGAGCTTTACAGTGTCATTAAATTAGGTAGGCAAGGGAGTGACTGTGGCAAAGGAAGGGTGAAATCTTTTTATTTTATCATTAAATAGTCCCCATTGGAAAGGGAAATGGGTTGTTTTTAATTTTTATTTGGTCTATAAGAAAGAAGAGAAGATGGTTTTCATTTGCATTGTGCCATTATAGGATTTGAAATAATACACCATACAAAGGTGGTTACAGTTAATTTTAGTCTTCATAAGAACTTGGCTACCAGAGCTGTCTTTCTAAAGAGGTTAGGTTGTACAGAGACCAAGAAAAATTGCTGTTTTCAGAATGGGGAAAATTAACAGCATCAAGAAAGAAACCTCCTTGCTTTTTTCTTAATGCTTTGGGAGCAGACTCCAACACTGTTTTTAAGTTATTCCTAGTGCCAGTGGAATGACCGNCAAGAAGTCTAAGGAAGCTCTTGCTTCTGCAACTGGAGGAGGTTGTAATCACTGAGGGTCAGCTGAATGGGAAGTGAGAAAGAGAAGCTGGACATACACAGAAACAAATGGAGCCTGCTGCGACCAATGCAATCCACAAGGAAAAACTGGAACTTGCATTAGTCTCTTCCTACATCTAACCTTGGTGATGGAGAAGATCTGTGGGAGGATCTGGGGCCCTTTGCTGCAGAGTTGCACATGCGCCTGGAAAAACTGAAAGCATCGACTTGGTGGGAGTTGAAAGGCTGCAGGCCCAACTTGCTGCTGCCAGTACCATGAGGGGAGCCATCAAACCAGCAACAGAGTGCAGGAGCTTGAGAGGTTCCTTCTGGGCATGATGGCTGCTGCTACACCCCTACTTCCAAATCTCACACAGATTTCTCTTGAGGCCACCCCTAACCTGAAGCACACAGAGAAGGGAGATCTGAGAACTGAACAGGAAGTGAGAAAGAGAAGCTGGACATACACAGAAACAAATGGAGCCTGCTGCGACCAATGCAATCGACAAGGAAAAACTGGAACTTGTATTAGTCTCTTCCTACATCTAACCTTGGTGATGGAGAAGATCTGTGGGAGGATCTGGGGCCCTTTGCTGCAGAGTTGCACATGCGCCTGGAAAAACTGAAATCATAGACTTGGTGGGAGTTGAAAGGCTGCAGGCCCAACTTGCTGCTGCCAGTACCATGAGGGGAGCCATCAAACCAGCAACAGAGTGCAGGAGCTTGAGAAGTTCCTTCTGGGCATGATGGCTGCTGCTACACCCCTACTTCCAAATCTCACACAGATTTCTCTTGAGGCCACCCCTAACCTGAAGCACACAGAGAAGGGAGATCTGAGAAACATAGTTCCACCTTAACTAAAACACCAGTTTCATATCTGGGTTTTCTATGTACTATGTAGAGGATTAATGATAGTCAGAATAGGGCTACACAGGGCTCTTGAAAGTACTGAGTGGTTTAGGAACTTCCAGAACATCATGTATTTTAGTATTTAATAAGTGGAAAACCAAGATAAGCAAAGTGATTTGGTTGCTCCTGGATGCTTTATATTTTTTGCAACTTCTATGTGAGACTAAAATTATTTCAAAATCAAAAGTTTCTTTAAAAACAGACATTTCTTACCCATTGCTTTTATATTTTGGCTCGTGGTGAATATTAATTTAATAATGGGTGAGAGAACGGGCAGATTCCACACTCTTGGTTGCTATAAAAGGAGTCTGAGACTGCTGTAGGACAGTCATTACAAGCTACACTTCATTTCCAGCTCCTTAGAAGCTGGAACTCTACTGTGTGTGACCCCACTGTGTGTGACCCCACTGTGTGTCTCCCATTGACTAGGTTTCCTCTCTCTGAACTTCCCAAAGTCTACAGGTTTGGGGAGACTGAGGTTTGGGGAGACTGGGGGTTGGGACATAGATATAGGAGAGAAACTAGTACTGTTCCCAAAGATCTCACAATCTCAACTGGGAAATAGATGATGGCCAAAGGATATCACATAAAACAACTGTAAATGAGTAGATAAGTAAACAAACACGAGAAAAAATAGTAAAAGTGGTGAGGAGGAAATACAAAGGAAGGACAGAATTCTAACCATTCTAGCTCTAACACTTCAGCAAGACTGGTTTGTTTTTTTTCGTGACCGGCAACGGATCGCAACCACCGGTGTTGCTCCCGCCCCTCGCTCAGCCAGTGAGCGGCCGGTCTGTATGCGGGATCCGAACCAAGAAAGAAACCTCCTTGCTTTTTTCTTAATGCTTTGGGAGCAGACTCCAACACTGTTTTTAAGTTATTCCTAGTGCCAGTGGAATGACCGAAAGAGACTTTCAGTTCTAGGGATTTCTGAGTTCCCACAGGTTAATGAGCTCTTAGACTAATAGCTCTATTGAGAATTCAATTTAGAGTTTTATGTAAAGTAATATCCACTTCCCATGGGAATAAATAATTTTTATCTATACATGGAGATTGGCCCTTGGGATTAAAACAAAGTCATCTGTTGGGTAATTTCTTCTGAAAATTTTTTTACCCAAGCTAAAATAACAGCGAAGTCCAGACTAGACTATGATAACAATGATGGTTATTAACACCTTCATTTTCCTTTTAGTTCAGAATACCTTATTCTTTAGAACAAACATAAACTGATATGTCTGTGCCCAGGAGCATAATAAATGCTAAAAGAAATGCTACTCTGCATTAATGAATGCATTGTGTTATAGTCGACTAGTAGTCTCTCAGCAATGGAGATGTTACTGGATGTCATTAATATTTGGATTTAGCTTTTGTGACCTTTAGAGGCTAGCTCACATAGAGGAAGAGAGGAAGACATATCTTATTGTGCAGACAATGCACACTGTAAGACAGGTTGCAAAAAGCTATTGGTTTCATCACATAAATCTCTTTGCCTCAGAGAGGTTGGAAAAATCTTCGTGATTCATGGGCACAAACTTTAATTTGCCATTTTTCCTAGTGCCACCGATGAATGTAGGAAGGAGAAACCTTATTAAAAGGAGCACTGCTCTTGTATAAAAAAAATGATGTAAAGAAAGGATCCAAGGGTTGTTTATGATCATGCATTTGCTTGTTATCAAAAAGACTGAATAAAATTTCTTTGTGTGTAATTGTATGAGAAGCAGTCTTGCAGTGATGTAAAGAAAGGATCCAAGGGTTGTTTATGATCATGCATTTGCCTGTTATCAAAAAGACTGAATAAAATTTCTTTGTGTGTAATTGTATGAGAAGCAGTCTTGCAGCTCCATTAATTTTCTTTTAGACTGAACACAAACACCAAGGCACTTGTCTGGTATTTTGAATAGTTAAATTCTCTGTTATGTTGGGATAAACTGAAGAAAATAATTTTCATGGGTATATCTTTTTATGGGTACCCATTTTGGGGGTCTCTCTTAAAGTAATGCATGTGATAAATGAAATGGTTTTGAGAATGTAGTGGGTGACAACATAGGCAGACATGTATCATGTAGTTTTCTTTCTCATCAGGATTTGTCATGACTTTATCTGAAGAAGGTTGAAAATATAAAAACCAAGTAGAAAAGATCAACCTCTTTGAATTGCGATCTCTCCTTTGTTTATGGTGTTCAAAAAGAGGCCTGAAGCAGCCAGACTGCAGTTTTGTTTTTGATAATGATGTATGGTCCCATTTCCCAGCACTGCAGTGGAGTCTTTTTATTATTATTATGTCCAGTTATCATTAGGGTGCAACGTTTACTTAAAACCCATCTCTGGCAGAGACCAAACCCAAAGTATGGATGCTTTAATATCTCATGTAACACTGAGGCAGCAGTGTCAGAGATGCAAAGCTGCAGCAAGTCTCTTGGAAAGTGTTTCTCAGTGTTCACAGCAGACTGGAAGTCCTCACACCTGCCGGTAATAGGTGTTCCTGGCATTGTTTTGCAGAACATAAACCTCCTTTCCCAAGGCTCGTTCTAAATAGAAGCTCTTGAGGCAACACTCTAACACTGGCACAAACTCTACAATATACCCAGGATCTCAAGAGCACAAATCATGCTGGCAAATAACATTTAATATATAAATCAAATAGCACTTTTATTATCTCCAAGGACCTTGAAACTAGGACTGGAAATTAAGTTGAGTTTCAAGACTGCCTTTGTTCTGCTTTGAGAAAAACAGCAGGGAATTGGAAATATTTTCATGGACACCAATAATACCATATTTGGGAATGTAACCCCGAGTGAAACTAGTAGTTTATGCATCTCAAAAATAGTAATGGTGATTAAAACAAAAGAGAACTGCTTCTCTTTTCTTAATAACATACAATTTAACAGGCAAATCACATCAACTGAAGTGAGATCATGAAGGAAGCTCTCTCCTATACTGTTTTTCATGGCACAACAGGAAGAACATTCTAGATTCAGGGCCCATCCATCAGGGGCTGGTATACTCAGGACAGTCCCAGTAGGTACAAAGGACAACATTCTATGTAACTTTGATACATTTGCCATTTTTCTCACATTTCTTTGAATATTATTAAATTTTTCTAAACCCATAGACATTGTATTTGTGTGACAGGAGAGTATATTAAAATATTAATTTTTGTTTGCTTTTCCCCTGTTTTTTTTTCCAAGCAGGTAGACAGCCCCTTAGTATTTTCACTCTTCAAGGTGTTTTTGTAGAGCCAAAAGCAAAGCCACATAAAGTCTGTTTTTTCCTGTCTTTCCTAAAGCCCTTTGTTCTTTGAAGAAATGATGCTTGTGTCGCAGAGGGAGGAGGGGGGAAAATGGGCCTCTCAGGAGTAACCACTGCAAATCTCCTGGATGCTGCAGCACAGCAAATAATGTTTGCAAAACCCTGGGGGAAGGAGGAGCCACAGTAATGACTGCAATTGAACTCAGAATTGGATTTACATTTACTTAAAGAGAGTATATTTGATATTTCCTATATACTGGAGTTTATGGGAGGTAATCATACCTCCCATTTTTCTCTGTGTCTTTTTTATGTGATACTTTCAATAGTAGTTTGCATAAGTCATCCAACTAGATTGTAACCCACAAGGGTGTGCTAATTGATAAGCTACTGTCTTGCAGCTTCAAACCCACCCTTCTATGCTCAGCTTTGTGATCTGGGACTGAGACGCTACAGTCACATATCTGCTTTGCCCTGCTGACTCTCTATTAAGTTCTGCCAATAGGGAAACTCATAAGTCATCCAACTAGATTGTAACTCACAAGGGTGTGCTAATTGATAAGCTACTGTCTTGCAGCTTCAAACCCACCCTTCTATGCTCAGCTTTGTGATCTGGGACTGAGACTCTACAGTCACATATCTGCTTTGCCCTGCTGACTCTCTATTAAGTTCTGCCAATAGGGAAACTAGAGGGAGATGGAAGGCTAGGGAAAGATGGAGAAGCACTTCCCTTCCTGCTTGCTTCCTGTTCTTGTCAGTGTTACTGCAGCAACATTTCTGCATTCACAATGTGCCAGGTTATTCTAGTAGGAGCACTTGACTTGAGTTTTCAGTCTTCCAATGACAGTGTGCCCTCTCAGAGGCCTCAGCACCAGCCAGCCCTCCCTCCTTACAGGTCTGGGTACCATTCCCACAGCCCACCCCCTGAGCTGAGAGACACTAGTGCCTGTAGCCTGACCCTCCTCAGAGGTCTGAGTTTCAGAACTATGGGTTCCCATATCCAAGATTCTAAGCTTTAAAAATTCTACCCTTTTCCCTCTGATTCTTCAATCCTAGGGGTGGAAGCTGTAGTCTACTATATTGTGATACCCAACCATTTCATTCATGCCTTTTCAATTCTTTCACAGCTAGTTAACTGATCTATAGAGTATCTGTATGACCTTCTCCCTATTAAAGTAACTGGTGTGGTTTCTGCCTCCTTACTAGACCCTGACAGACACACAAATAACTTTTTCTTGCATGCACCACTTTTGCCTCTGATGCTGAAATGGTGTCTTGCGTGCAATATGTGCTCAGTAAATATATCTTGGTTTGATTTAATTTGATGCCATAAGACAGCAAGAGGATAGTCTTTAAAGCATAGTGGTAAAGACCAGGAGCTTCAAAATTTAACAGAGATGAGGTCAAATCTCAGTTCTGTGACTTAGTAGCTGTGCTAATTTAGGCAAGATATTTGATCCTTCTAAGCCTTAATTTCCTCATCTGTAAAATGGATATACTAAAGTTTCTACCTCTCAATGCTGTTGTAAATATCAAATTGGCCATTGTATGTAAACTGAGCAACTAGTAGGTGTTCAATAAGTAGTAGTTATTATTATTTTTACAAAAGGAGTAGAATTCAGAGAAGAAAATTGAGTTTGCAAAGTTTATAGCACTGAGAGAAGGTGAGAAAAAGGAAGCAATAAGGAAGAGTTAGAAAAACAAGAGAGCTGAGTGTGGGGGGGAGGTGGGAAGGTGGCAATACAGGGAGGAAAGTGAGTAAATGGGTGAAGGGGTCTGAATTGATTTTTTAGTAAAATGTGTAGTCTTAGCATATTTCATTTTTTCCTTTGCCCACTGAGAATAAAATCACAAGTCACAATGATGTTTAATTTATTCAGTTTAAGATAACTGAATTTCTGAATTCAAACATGTTTAACTTCTGTTAGAATTCTTTCTAAAGGAGATCACATATTTCATTACCTTCTTTCATTCTTTCCAATGCCATATATTTTATTTTAGTAGAGAAGTGTTACTTCATACCTTAATAGCATGTCAAATGTTTCTTCTTATCTCTTCCTGAAACTGCTCCGTTCTTTTTCTATTGAATTTAAGAGTCCATGCCCTAAAACACGGATCTTGTAACAATTCTGTCACATACCTAAATTGTATTGCAAAAGTGTAAAACTCTCATTTGCTCAAGCTGCATACAATTCCCATCTCAATTGTGTGGGAATGACAGGCTTCAATTTACCTACAAGGTCACAAACCAATAATTGGGCTAGGCTCATGTCATATGGTCTTTCTCCTGGAATATTTTCTAGTATTTGTACGTTATGCTGAATGCCAGGTATAAATCAATCAATGCCCATGAAAAGCATGCTAGTAAGTTTGAAAACAGAACTTCATGTCTTCAGAGGAGGTCTCATATGGATCAAACCACCCACTGCATGTTGTCTTTGACAAATAAGTCAGTAGGAATGACATTAACTTGAGCTGACCTATAACCATTGCTCTGTTTAAAAAGAAAAAAAGTCACTGTGTTTGCAGAAACACTCACCACATCATTAATGCTGGTCCCCATGAATGTTGTACAGATTTGTTTGTCCCTATACTGAGTGGTTCCAGGTGTCTATGATTTAAAAGGGCAAGGTCAAATGGTGAGAGCAGACACAAAAACCTTTAAAATAAAATCCAACTCATTTATTGGTGTAGTGTATATGAATCCATATACGTATATACACATATACAAGTTAGATATACTCATACAAATACATGTGTGTGTATCATACACACAGATCTTTCACTTTTTTCTGTTTTTGGTTTTAGAGACCCATAGTTTCCTTTTTCCCTACTTCCCATTAACCTTGATCTCTGCTGTAATCTATTATACCCTGCTGGAAGGACAGGCAAAACTGTTTTGACTTCTACAGGTCCTGTGAAACTGAAATAAAAAACGGGGCTTTCTCTTACCTATGTAGTCTTAGTGCCTATAAGGAAGGGAAGCACCAAAATAGTGTGTGTTTGTGTATGAGAGAAACAGAAAGAGAGGGGGGAAGAGAGAGAGAGTGAGAGAGCACTAGCTAATGGTCAAGCCAGAAGACTGTTAGAGGCACCAGAGCAACTAGAGATGTATCTGGATGCACAGAGACAGTCAACAAGACACAAGAATCAACAGGTTAGAAAGAGCGAACAGAAAGCAGCCTTGTTAAATACAAGAGACAATGTCAATGACCTTGGATGGTCATTTATACATACAGATGATACGTTTGTGTCAATGGACATGAACAATTTTGAGGGCCTGGAACAGAATAGGCAGCAATTGCCAGTCTGCCTTTTCTCAGAAGAATCTGATTTTTTTTTCTTAAAGTTTTCTGCTTATAGTCTGTTAGGGATTAGAAATCCAGACAACAAAATTGTTAGACTGTTGTTCACATTAAACCCACATATGGTTTGATATATACAAGGGTACTTCAAAAAAGTTCATAGAAAGATTCACACTGTCTTTTAATTCTATTTTTCCATGAACTTTTTGAAATACCCTTATATAATGGGCTCTCAGAGATTGTTATTTCATATTTTTTCAGGAGGGCGTGGATTTTGAAGTATGTAACTCTGCGATATATGGAAATAATGAGTTATTGTATTTTATTTTACTATTAAAGATGTTTTTTGAGCAAGCCTCAGTTAAGAGTGTGGAGAATTATGAAGTTTTTCTGCCACAAGTATAGCATAATTTCACCATTACATGAAAATTTTAAATTCAAGAAGTTGCAAAATACTGCTAATGAGGCATTTCATTAGGAAAAGTACTTATAACCACATAAAGAAAAAAGTACATTTAAAATAATAGTCTTACTTTATTAAGAATTTTATTTATAGAGCAGCTGTGGCATGCCCTGCTGAGGTGAGCCAAGATCCTCATGGTGCTGGGGGCTCATTCTATGGCCACAGATTCTGGAACAGGACCCAAGATGGTATAATATAGCCACTACCATACCTACCATCATGCAAAGACAATTCACCACCAGAGTAGCAGCCAGGGCCATGTTATAGGTAACCTACTGCTCACTCAACTACACTGATATAAGAAGAGTCACCAGTAAAGCCTGAAAATAGAGGAAGAAATATTTATCCTCATTAGCCAAACTCAGAGTAATAGAAGAAGCAAACCCTCTACCAAATGACCAAATGTCAATGAAAAAATACTAGAACTACAAATAAACAAGAAGATATGACACCACTGAAGGAATTCAGTAATGCTCAAATTTCAGACTCCATGGAACAGGGTATTGTTGAAATGTATGAAAAAGAATTCTAAGCAATGATCTTAAGAAAACTCAAAGAAATAAAAGAAGATTCAATTAGAGAACACAATCAAACAAGAAAAAATATCCAGAATATGAAGGAGAAAATTTACAAGGAGATTAATACCTTAAAAAAGAGTGTAGTAGAACTCCTAGAAATGAAAGATTCACTCGATGAAATAAAAAACACAACAGAGAGCTTGAGCAGCAGGATAGAGCAAGCAGAAGAAAGAATTTCAGATCCCGTAGATGGTCTCTTTGAAATAAACCAGGCAGAGAATAAAAAAGGAAAAAGGAATGAAAAATATGATGAAAACCCAAGAGACAGCAGACAACCTCAGACACTTTAATGTCCGAATTCTGGGTATTCCAGAAGGGGAGGAGAAAGGAAAAGGTATTGAAAACCTGTTCAAGGAAATAGTAACAGAAAACTTCTGAGGTGTACAGAGAGATACAGACCTTCAGATCCAGGAAGTTCAAAGGTCCCCAAACAGATTCAATCCAAAAATATCCTCCTCAAGACAAATTATAATTAAATTTGCAAAGCTCAAAGACAAAGAGAGAATTCTAAAAGCAAGAAGAGAAAAGCATCAAGTCACCTATAAGGGAGCCCCCATCAGACTAACAGCAGACTTCTCAACTGAAACCCTATAGGCCAGCAGAAAGTGGAATGACATATTCAAAATTCTAAAAGAAAAAAAGATTGTCAGTCAAGAATTCTTTACCCAACAAGGCTTTCCTTAAGAAATGAGGGAGAAATACTCTACTTCCCAGACAAACAAAAGTTGCGGGAGTTCACCAGCACACTACCAACCCTGCAAGAAATTCTCAAGGGGCTCCTTCTGGAATCTGAATAATGATGACCTGTATCACAAAGACACAAAAGAGAGCAAAATCCATTGTTAAAACAAAAATGCCAGTGAGAAAGAGAAAGAAGCTAAATCATGTCACCTTAAATTTCCAACTAACATTGAAGAAGAGAAATAAAAGGGGAAGTAATGATCAAAAGACATTTAAATCATCTAAACAAAAAGCAATTAAATGACAATAATTAAACAATACCTGTCAATAACTACCCTAAATGTGAATGGATTAAACTTCCCATTCAAAAGACACAGACTGACTGACTTTATTAATAAGCTAAACCCAAGTATATGCTGTCTCCAAGGGACTGATTTCACCTGTAGAGGTACACACAGACTAAAAGTGAAGGGATAGAAAAAGATATGCCATGCAAATAGAAACCAAAAATGAGCAGGAGTAGCTGTTCTTACATGGGACAAAATAGACTTTAAACCAAAAAACATAAAAAGAGACAAATAAGCCCACTATATAATGATAAAAGGATTTATCCAGCTAGAAGATGTAACAATCATAAAAATATATGCACCCAATACTGGAGCACCCAAATATATAAAGTAAACACTCTTAGACCTAAAGAAAGAAATAGGCCATAATATGTTAATAGTGGGTGATCTGAACACCCCTCTCTCAGTATGGGACAGATCTTCCAAGAAACAAATCAACAAAGAGACACAGGACTTAATCCACACCTTAGACCAACTGGACCTGGCAGATGTATATAGAACATTTCACCCAACAACTAAAGGATATACTTTCTTTTCATCAGCTCATGGAACTTTCTCCAGGATAGCCCACATATTAGGTCACAAATCTAGACTCAGCAAATTTTAAAAAAATTGAAATCATTCCAAGTAGCTTTTCAGGTGACAATGGACTAAAACTGGAAATTAATAATAAGCAAACCTCTGGAAACTGTACAAATATATGGAAACTGAACAATAGGCTTCTGAATGATCTATGGGTCCAAGGATAAATTAAACAGGCAATCAAAAAATTTCTTGAAACTAATGAAAATAAAGATATGTCATACCAAAACCTGTGGGATACTGCAAAAGCAGTAATAAGAGGCAAATTTAGGGCTGGCCTGTGGCTCACTCGGGAGAGTGCGGTGCTGACAACACCAAGGCCCTGGGTTCGGATCCCATATAGGTATGGCCGGTTAGCTCATTGGGTGAGCACGGTGCTGACAACACCAAGTCAAGGGTTAAGATCCCCTTACCGGTCATCTTTAAAAAAAAAAAAAGAGCCAAATTTATTGCAATAAATGCTTACATCAAAAGAATGGAAAGATTTCAAATAAATGACCAAACTCTATGCCTCAAAGAACTTGAAAAACACCAACAATCCAACCCAAAGGTAGTAGATGGAAAGAAATAATTAAGATCAGAGCAGCAGTAAGCGTAGAGACCCCCCAAAAAACAATAGAAAAGATCAATGAAAAAAAAAAGTTGGGTTTTCAAGAAGATAAATAAAATAGACAAACCATTAGCTAGGTTAGGGGAAAAAAAGAAAAAGAAAAAGAAGAGAGAAGACCCAAATAACAAAAATCAGAAATGAAAAGGGAGACATTACAACCGATACCACAGAAATACAAAGATTCACTGGAGACTATTATAAACAACTGTATGACAACAAATATGAAAATCTGGAATATATGGATAAGTTTCCAGACACATACAAACTACCCAGACTGAACCAAGAAGAGATAGAAAACCTGAAAAGACCAATAACAAGCAAGGAGATTGAAGTAGTAATTAGCAATCTTCCAACAAAGAAAAGTCCAGGTCTGGATGGCTTTACAGCTGAATTCTATCAAACTTTTAAAGAGGAGTTAATACCAATTGTCCTCAAACTACTCCAAAAAGTTGAAACAAAAGCTACTCTCCCAAACTCATTCTATGAGACCAGCATAACTGTGATACCAAAACCAGATAAAGATACAACAAAAACAAACAAACAAAAATTACAGGCCAATATCCTTGATGAACATAGATGCAAAAATCCCCAACAAAATATTAGCAATCAGAATACAGCAACACGTTAAAAAAGTTATACACCATGAACAGTGGGATTCATCCCAGGGATGCAAGGATGGTTCAACATACGAAAGTCAATCAATGTGATACATCACATAAACAAACTCAAGGACAAAGACCATATGATTATCTCAATAGATGCTGAAAAAGCATTTGACAAAATTCAAAAGCCTTTATGAGAAGGACTCTCAACAAATTAGGTATAAAAGGAAAGTTTCTCAACACAATAACAGCCATCTATGACAAGCCCACCACCAGTATCATTCTGAATGGGGAAAAACAGAGTCCCTGAAGAACAGGAACAAGACAAGAATGCCCACTCTCACCACTTCTATTTAACGTAGTACTGGATGTACTAGCCAGAGCAATCAGGCAAGAGGAAGAAATAAAGGGAATCCAGATTGGAAAAGATGAAGTCAAACTGTCTCTATTTGAAAATGACATGATACTATATAGAGAAAAACCTAAAGACTCTATCAAAAAACTCTTAGAGCTGGTTAATAACTTCAGTAATGTTGCAGGATACAAAATAAATGCTCCCAAATCAGCTGCATTGATACACTTGAATAATGAACTAACAGAAAGAAAAATAAAGAAAGTAAGCCCATTTACAATTGTCACACACAAAAAATAAAATACCTAGGGATCAATTTAACTAAGGAGGTGAAAGATCTCTACAATGAGAACTACGAGCCACTACTGAAAGAAATTAAAGAAGACACAAAAAGATGGAAAGATATTTCATGTTCTTGGATTAGAAGAATTAGCATTCTGAGAAATGTCTATACTACCCAAAGTGATCTACAGATTCAATGCAATCTCCATCAAAATACCAATGAAATTCTTCACAGAAATGGAAAAAACAATCTTAACTTCCATATGGAACAACAAAAGACCCTGAGTAGCCAAAGCAATCATGAGCAAAAAAAAAAATAAAATAAAGATGGAGGCATAACACTACCTCATTTCAAATTATACTACAAAGCTATAGTAACCAAAACAGCATGGTACTGGCATAAAAATAGACACTCAGAACAGTGGAGTAGAATAGAGAACCCAGAAACCACCCCTCAGGTTTACAGCCATCTGATATTTGACAAAGGCATCAAAAATATACATCGGGAAAAAGACTGCCTCTTCCATAAGTGGTGCTGGGAAACTTGAATATCCATATGCAGAGGAATGAAACTAGGCATGCACCTCTCACCATACACTAAAATCAACTCAAAGTGGATTAAAGACTTAAGTATAAGACCTGAAACTGTAAAACGACTAAGGGAAAATATAGGTGAAACATATCAGGAATTAGGTCTGGGCACAGACTTTATGAACATGACCCCAAAAACATTAGCAGCAAAAGAAAAAATAAATAAATGGGAATACATAAAACTAAAAAGCTTCTGCACAGCAAAGGAAACAATCAATAGAGTGAAACAACAACCTACAGAGTGGGAAAACATTTTTGCTAACTATGCATCCTGCAAGGGATTTATATCAATGATATACAAGGAACTCAAGCAATTACACAGTAAAAAAAAGAAATAACCCAATTAAAAAATGGGCAAAGGAGCTGAATAGACATTTTTCAAAGGAAGACATACAAATGGCCAACAGGTACATGAAAAAATGCTCAACATCACTAGTCATCAGAGAAATGTAAATTAAAACTACATTGAGATACCACCTTAACCCAGTTAGACTGACTATAATCAAAAAGATGGTGAATAGAAAATGTTGGCAAGGGTGTGGAGAGAAGAGAACACTCCTGCAATATTGGTGGGACTGTAAATTAGTTCAAACAGTCTGGAAAACAGTATGGAGGTTTCTCAAACAACTACGGATAGATCTTCCATAGGACCTAGCAATCCCACTTCTGGGTATACACAGAGAAATGGAAATCATCATGTCAAAAAAACCTGCACTCCCATGTTCACCGCAGCTCTGTTCACAATAGCCACAACATGGAACCAACAAAAATGTCCATCGATGGATGATTGGATAAAGAAAATGTGGTATATATACATGATGGAATACTACTATGCCATAAAAAAGAATGAAATTCTCCCATTTGCAACAACATGGATAAGACTGGAGAAACTTACGTTGAGTGAAATAAGCAAAGCACAGAGGGATAAATACCTCATGTGCTCACTCATAAGTAGGAGCTAAGAGAGAAAGAAAGAGGGAAAGATAGACCACAGTGGTGCTTTGGACTTGTAGAGTGAGAGAATATACCTTGGGATATAAAGTGGAGTTGGGGAAGGGGATGGGGAGGGAGGTCAGGGATAATTGGGTGGGGGGCATGGTGTACAATCGCAATTTGTGGTAATGGGTATGCTGCCAGTATGGATCTGGCCTTCACATCTTAGACACGAGGGGTGACAATCAGCTTTGTATCTCATGTATATTCATAACCAATAAAAAAAGAATTTTATTTATAAATTATACCAACAAAGTAACTAAATGTACTGCAAAGGCTCTGCACTTAGCAAGAGGTTAAAAAATCAATGTCAATTAAAAAATCAAAGGGTAAATAAGTAAAAAGTCTAACTGTACTTACATAAAAATTATTAGGAATGCATTTCCCAATTAAGAAATCTTTTAGCCTTTGCTCTGAATTTGACCTTCTCATTCCCTCTGGTCCTACCAAAATTTCATTTTATTTTCTAATTTATTCAAAAAACATTAATGAGTTGCCCACCATATGCTAGTACCATTCTAGCCATAGGTGACAGGGTAGGGAACATGACAGATAACGTCTCTGTCCTCTTGAAGCTAACATTCCAGTGGAGGAAACAAAAAAATGAACTAGTATACCAAGAAATATGTCATATGTTTTCAGAAGAGTTCTCAAGAAAAATAAAGTAAAAATGAAAAAAAGAAGGACCATACAGGGCTATTTTATATATTAGATATGGTGGCATTTTATCAGTATTGAATGCTGTGAGGAAGTGAAATGTAACGATCCAGGCTTCCCAGGTGATACTCAGTTAAAGGACATGAGACAAAAATGAGCCTGTCAAGTTCAAGGAAAAGCAAGGAGACTTTAAGCAGAGATGATGTGAAGGAAGGGAGAATAGGAGATAAAGTTAGATAAATATATCAATTATCTATTGTTATCACTTACTATCCAGAAACAACGACATATTTGGTCACATTTCTGCATTTTGGGCTGGGCTCAGATGAGTGCTTTTTCTGTTGGTCATGTCTAGGCTGTAGTCATCTGGTGGCTCTACTGGAGTTGATGATCTAAGATGGTCTCACTCACATATCTGGTGGTTGGTGCCTGGCCCTTGGTTGGGTTTACAAGCAGAGTTTCTTTACGTAGTAGGAAGAATCTAAGAGAGTAAGTCCCAATTTGGAAGTGCTTAACAAGCCTCTGCTTGCATTACATTTGATGATGTCCTGAAGATCAAAGCAAATCGCACAGCCAAGCAGAGGGTCAAGGTGAAAGGAGACTGCACAAGGGTTAGGATACTGGGAGGCATAATTTATTGGGAGCTATGAGTATAAAAATATGGCACAGAAGATGGGCAGGGGCCAGAAGATTTTAGTCCTTCTTATATCCTTACTCTACTATTCTTTATTCATCATTCTTTATGCACTAGACTGAGCATAAAGCTTTATGTTTTTTTCAAGAGTTTATATAAAGTGTTCTGCTATCCTTTTACAATTATAAGTGGTTTAATTGTTTTTAATAATTGTCAGACTTTCGGATTTTCATTTCTTTTCCCCAGCGTAGGCAAAGATTAGTAGAAATAGCCACCCATATTCTCCACTTGACAAACTATACTGCAGGTCCTACATGCTTTTCTTGTAGAAGGGTAGACTACTGCTCCATTTTTATAAAATATTCCTTCTCTACACAGTTGAAGATTCTAAGAAATTGTTCTGAAATTGAATTTTTCTTTAAGCCAATTTTTAAATTATTTGCACCTGAGAGAATTTCTAACTGATGCCATTTATTGAACAATGTATTTGTTCCAGACATCAAGGTAAAAGCATTATATCTGTAACCTATACAAAGCACAGACTCAGCTTGACACGATATTCATAGAAACATCAGTCCAATATTCAAAACAATTAGAACATAAGTTAGATAAATTCTGTGTTCCCTCAAAAAATGCAAAATGGAGATTGTCGTTATAACACATAGCAAAAATTCTTAAAATCCAGCCCCCTACTCTCTCTCCAATGTTTGTCCACAGCTGCCCCTAAAATGTCTCTGAAGTTTACTTTCTCTGCACCCTCCTACTCAGAACTCTCTTGCAGCTTCAGCACATGCCATCTCTTTTGTCTCTT
>NW_007734841.1:56103-57378 GCF_000696425.1 Galeopterus variegatus
CTGCACCCTCCTACTCAGAACTCTCTTGCAGCTTCAGCACATGCCATCTCTTTTGTCTCTTCACCTTTTCCCTCTTTTTCTATCTTTTTTTTCCTGCCTATAGCACTCCGTTATTTCCAATTCAATTTCAACTAACTCCCTAGTTTTTCCCTCCACGTGTTTCCTTGAATAAACCCAGGAGCCCTACCAAAGTTAAATAAAAATTCACCATGGCAGACATCACTAATGTTGAATGATACCTTTTTCTCCTTCATTTCCAAGTACACAGAATNTGGCAGACATCACTAATGTTGAATGATACCTTTTTCTCCTTCATTTCCAAGTACACAGAATATTACACTCCCAGCCTCCTTGAACTTCTATGTGGCCATGTGACTAGTCTGACCAATACAATGTAAACCAAAGAGACATATATTAATTCTGGGTGGAAATATCAACCATTGGTGCTTGATTCCCTAGTCTCTGTTCTCCTGCTAGGGTGCTGTGAAAGCATGTGTTGATGTAGAGGTACCATTAAATCACAGAAGCCTGAAAAGTGGAGGACAGATCCTTGGAGAGTTGTCTGCAGAGAACTTAGTGTGAAGAAGCTGTTTGAAAGTTGGGGGTTGTTTGTTATCACAGAAAACCTAACCCGCTTTTACTCATACACTGTCCTTGATGGGTGAAGGAGGGAAATAGACTCTAAATATTTATATGTTAACATTCTTCAAGTCTGCATCTTCTCCTTGAATCATCAAAACAACCCCATAAGTTGTTACCACCTTTATATCTGTTTTGTGGACAAGAATGCAATGGCTCAGAGAAGTGAAATTGCACAGGGGCACACAGCTCCTAAGACGGCAGAGCCAGGGCTTAAACCCAGATCAAAGTCTGTGCTCTTAGAGCTCACGCTCTGTTACCTCCAACAGTATTTGTTCACTTTTGTGCCCTGAACCCTTTCCTCATCAACATCACAATCCTCCCACATCTGGTGAGTACAAGTTGTGTTCATGGCCTCATCCCAGATAGTTGAATACCAAATTTAACCATAGCAGAGGTGTTTTTCCTGATTTTATGACTTATTTTCTGCGGGTTACAATGATATGAGAAAACTGAATTAAAACGAGAGCAATTTGGCCTATAGTTGAGACTACTATTTTGTACACTTAAAAATTTGTAAAAAGCATAGATCTCATGTTAAATGTTCATACTACAATTAAAAACAAAAAACAAAAAAAAAACCAAGAGCAATTGGCTTTCTGACACAATGCACTCAGATACAAAAATGCACAAATA
>NW_007734841.1:57523-59710 GCF_000696425.1 Galeopterus variegatus
GTGTTTTTCCTGATTTTATGACTTATTTTCTGCGGGTTACAATGATATGAGAAAACTGAATAAAAACAAGAGCAATTTGGCCTATAGTTGAGATTACTATTTTGTACACTTAAAAATTTGTAAAAAGCATAGATCTCATGTTAAATGTTCATACTACAATTAAAAACAAAAAACAAAAAAAAAACCAAGAGCAATTGGCTTTCTGACACAATGCACTCAGATACAAAAATGCACAAATACACATGTCATGGTGTAACTGCTCTGTAAAGCATGTCAGGCTTTACAAATACTAACGTCATGGTATACCTGCTCTGTAAGGTACTGATTAGATAATATTTATTACAACTATTTATAATACATATTATGATTATTTCCAAAGGGGACTTTGAGAGGCCTCCCAATTTATGGATTAAATACATTCCAATGGTATACATATAACTAACCTATGGAAGGCTTAATTAAGCAAATCTATGTAAAATTAGATTGCTTCATTTGGAATGAGATGTTCTCAAATGACCCGTTTCATTTCATTTTCCCTTTCTAGTTTATTGGTTCAGCAGAAAATTTCAGGTTTCTTTGGCCAAACTACTCCAGTGACCCATTCTGCTGACCTTTCTCTCAGCCACCTTTAGAAGTCATAAGTTTTCTTTCAAAGTATTTAACTCTTGTAGTAACCATACCGCACAAAGCTTTATGAATCATCAAGTTCTTGTCCCTGAAATGAAAGGCTAGTTACATTCATTGTGGGTGCCTTCCTTTAGCTGGACGGAATTGAAACTTTCCGTTTTCATCTGTTCAAATAACTACTAGGTCACATAGAGGCCGCAGAGAAATCAACTGAAATACTTGATGCTCAACACTTCGGTGGCTCTAGCTATTTCAGTTAGAAAGTGAAAAAGATGTATTTTCCTGATATAAGCTACCTATTTTTTAAATTTCACAAATTTAAAAACTTAAAAAATTTTGAAATATGTTTCCATATTAAAAATGTGGCCATTTGAAAATTGAATGCAATTTACATGTTTATGTTAAAAGTCTACTCCAAATATTCTCGTTGAGTATTGTATTTTTCTAAAGTGTATGAGTTTCAGATATAGATAGACGGGATTACAGTCCATGTCCTCTGGCCTCTAGACTTTCCACTACATTTCATAAAAATTAAAGAAAACTGTAACCATTGGATTTGATTGTAGTTCCTGATAAAGTGAGCCTTTATCAGTCTGAATCATGCTATAAAGGACATCAAAACAACCAATGAGAACTTACAAAAATTATTAATGTTCCAGATGTTCTTTTAAAGCAAGAAAAAGACACTTTACAAATATTTTGGCGATTTCACTCCGAAATAGGCTCCTTAACTTGTACTTAAAATATAAAGTGTTGACTGATATTGAAAGACATCTGATTAAATGCTTACTGGCTCAGGGTTGGTGAGTGTGAAATAAAAAGTCACCAGAAAGTAGTAATGGTGACTACCTATTAGGAAGGAAATCCAAGTGGCTTTGTATTACAGCCCTATGACAACTCTTTTTCTAACTGCGCTTTTCCACAGGATATGGATTCAACGTCATTACTTTGTTGAGTAGAGGGAGTCAGGGTGATGGTAGCAAATGCTCCCAACAGGAAAGGGATTCCAAATTCACTTAGTGCCATGTCTTTGTTTTGCCTACACCACCACAGAAAGGACTGAAACCTGAGTGTGGAACACTGCGGTTATAAAAATATGGTGAAAACTACATGAACTTTGCAGCAAAAGCCATATACTCATCTCATCAACAGTTATGCAGTTAGCATTTTTTATATACTGAACATCTCAAAGCTCCCAAAGAGTCTAGTTTATGAGAAAGACAACTGATAAGACATTTAATATTAATATAAATATAAATGAAATGTCTTTTATATGATCTTAATAAGCTGTTAATAGGAATCACTTTTTAATTCAGAATTCAGACTTTGAGGTATGCTTTGGTAGTCTATTGCTGCATGAAAACTATCCTAAATCTTACTGGTTTAAAACAAAAACAATTACTTGATCATGAGTTTATAATTTGGCAATTACAGTTTGGCAAACAATGGAAATTGTAATTTGGACAGTATTAGGTGTAATCAGTCTATTTCTGTTCTATGTGGTATCAGCTGGGGTGGTCCAAGTAAGACTGACAGATTTATGTCTAAGCTAGCTTACTT
>NW_007734841.1:60989-62478 GCF_000696425.1 Galeopterus variegatus
TTCTGATTTGATAGTGCTTGGTAATACCTGGAAATCTGACTAGCTTTTTGGATTTTCATATTTCTCAATATGACTATAACTAATATTAGGTACTTTTTTGGCTACAGATTGAAAAAGACTATTTAGAAATCAAGATATGAAATAGCAATATATGAATCAAAAAATAGCTGAGTTTGCTGAATTTTAACTAAGAATAGAGGAATAAATGCCTGGATATACAAAAGATAAGTTTTTGCCTAACTCCTTTAGAGGATTTTACTGGGGAAGATAGTTTCTCTCTAGGCAAAACTAAAATGAACGTTTTATGGTGAGGCTACTGGTCTCAGTGTCAAGCTGCGTATTTCAAGCTTGATATAATTTGGTTAGTAAATTTGAGATTATATCTGGGTTTCTCAAGCTCAGTACTACCGACATTTGGGGCAGGATAATTTTTTGTTGTAGGGAGCTGTCCTGTGCATTGTAGGAAGCTTAGCAACATCCTGGGCTCTACCTGCTACATGTCAACAGCTCTCACCAGTTGTGACCACCAGAAAGTCTCCAGACATTGCCAAACGAGGGTAAAGTTGCTGCTGGTTGAGAACCACTGGATCTTAATAAATTAAAAATTAGGGAAAGTATTTTTCCCTGAGGCAACTTTCTTTGTCTCAGTAATGTTCCTCTGTCTGCTCTTGCGTGATTGGGAGGTATGTTCATGAGATAGGTTTGTCCCCCATTTAAATGATAAAAGGTTCCTTCAATTTAAGACTTGAATTGATACCTTAGGAAATATAAATGGATATGTTAGTTTATTTTTAATGCATTTCCCCCCAGCGGTATTTGTGGATATCCCCAATTAGTGACTTTTTAATCCAAGAATTTTAAGAAATAACTTTATAAAATAGAAAATACAAGGCAAAAAACTTCACCATCACTTATCAGACACATGTGACAGTAGAGCTAGAAGGGCTTTGGATAGCATGTTGCCCAAACTGCTTATTTACAAATTAAGAAATCAAAGCTTACAAAGATTATTTGACTTGGTTATATCTTCAGACTTAATCACAGGCAGAATCAAAATGAGAAGCCCAAATCTCCCAATTTTCACCTCAGCTCCCTTCTTACTACCCCATGGTGCTTTTCAAGGGAGCCCTCTCATATCATCTTCAAGGTGCAGTATTTTTACATAAACATGTGCTACAGTACTTTTAGATAAGACCGTATAGCACTGTAGGTGTAAGACTGAAAAGCTGAAGGAAGACAGGAGGTAGCAAGGAATGCTTATTTCAAGGAAATTCTGTCTGTGGAGTTTGTTATGATGGGGCTTAACAGCAGTAATAAGCACTTGCATATATATTTTCTTATTTCCAGTGTTTGGCTATATTTACTTATGAAACTAACTCTTCCCTTCTCTCAACTCCCAATAGTCCTGAAAGATAATTTGGCATTGACACCAGGCTCTTGGGAGAATGATTTACCTAGCTATTTAAGAAACAGGCAAATCTAGCTCCAA
>NW_007734841.1:62591-71429 GCF_000696425.1 Galeopterus variegatus
ACCAGGCTCTTGGGAGAATGATTTACCTAGCTATTTAAGAAACAGGCAAATCTAGCTCCAAAGTTATTCCCTAGGGTGACATCCACAGCATTAGTGTAAATATATTTTGACGGTTTTTCCGGAGAAACTAGGCCTGAGGAGCGAGATGAAAGGAGCGGCAAGCATCAGCCTGCCTTGCAGTGATGGGGAGAAGTGTCCAGAGAAAGGGCTCCCTGGGAGAAGTTTCAGAACCAGCACTTTCTTCTCCGAGGTTCTGCTCTCTACTTTCTACCTCTCTGTCCCTGTGCTGCCTTTTTGATGTCCTTGATGTCAGAGATCTCTCTCTTTTGAGCCCAGCCAATCCACTTTGTATTTGGTCTTTAAAACTTAGGATAAGTCCTCATTTTTATTTTAAAATATTTAATTGACAAATGAAAATAGTATATATTTAACATTTACAATGTAATGATTCGATATATCTGTATGTTGCATAATGATGACCATAATCAAATTAATTAACCCATGCATCACCACCCACATTTACCAGAGTGCGTGTGTTGAGGACACTTAAAGCCTACTTTCTTATCAAATTTTGAGTAAATAGTACAGTATTATTAACCATAGTCACCATGTTGTGCATTGCATCCCCAGAATTTATTCATCTTATAACTGAAAGTTTGTACCCTTCGACCAACATCTCCTCATTCACCTCACTCTCCAGCCCCTGGCAACCACCATTCTACTCTCTGCTACCATGAGTTTGACATATTTTAGTTTTCACATACAAGTGAGATCAGGCAGTATTTGTCTTTCTGTGTCTGACTTATTTTACCTACTGCAATGTCTCATGTTAACCTATTTGTTGCAAATAGGTTTTCCTTCTTTTTCTGGGGTGGAGGGAGGGTGCGTAATATATCATTGTGTGTGTATACATTTTCTCTATTTATTTTGGCTTTTGTGAATAATACTACAATGAACATAAGGATGCAGATATCTTTTTGAGATACTAATTTGATTTCTTCTGGATATAAATCCAGAAGTGGGATTGCTAGATAGTATGGTAGTTCTATGAGGAGCTTCCATATTGTTTTCCATAATGGATGTACCAATTTACATTCTCAGCAAGGTGTAAAAGAATTCCCTTTTTTCACATCCTCGCCAACATGTGTCATCTCCTGTTTTTTGATAATAGCCATTCTAGCTGGTGTGAGGTGATATTTCACTGTGCTTTTGATTTGCATTTCCCTCATGATTAGTGATGTTGAGCACCTTTTTACATACCTGTTAGACATTTGAATGTCTTCTTGTAAAAATGTCTATTCAGGCCCTTTGCTCAATTTTTTAATCAGGTTTTTGGGTTTTTTGCTATGAGTTGTTTGAGTTTCTTATATATTTTATCAGTATATCAGTACAAACTGATATACCTTTATCAGTATATGGTTTGCAAATATTTTCTCCCATTGTGTTTCCTTTTAATTTTGTTGATGTTTCCTTTACTATGCAGAACATTTTTTAATCAGGTTTTTGGGTTTTTTGCTATGAGTTGTTTGAGTTTCTTATATATTTTATCGGTATATCAGTACAAACTGATATACCTTTATCAGTATATGGTTTTCAAATATTTTCTCCCATTGTGTTTCCTTTTAATTTTGTTGATGTTTCCTTTACTATGCAGAAGCTTTTTAGTTTGATGTAGTTAAACTGTCCTAATCTTTATTATTATTTCCTTCTGCTCACTTTGTACTTAGTCTGTTCTTTTTCTAGTTCCTTGAGGTGTGAAGTTAGGATGCTTCTCTGAGATTGTTCTTTTTTCTTAATATAGTTACTTATCACTATAAACTTACCTCTTAGAACTGCTTTTGATACATACTGTAAGTTTTAGCATGTTATGTTTTCATTTTCATTTGCCTCAAATACATTTTGGTTTCCCTTTAGATTTCTTCCTAGACCAACTAGTTTTTCAAGAATGTGTTTAATTTTCACATATTGTGAATTTTCCAAAATTCCATCTGTTACTGATTTCTAGTTTTATACCACTGTGGTTCAAAAATATGCTGGAGATGATTTCAATCTTCTTAAATTTGTTAGGACTAGTTTTTTGGCCTAATGTTGATCTATCTTGGAGAATGTTCCATGTAGTACACTTGAGAAGAATGAATACTCTGCTGCTGTTGAAGGAAATGTCCTGTATATGTCTGGTAGGACCATTTGGCCTACAGTATTATTCAAGTCCCCTGTTTCCTTATTGATTTCTGTCTGGATGATTTATCCATTGTTAAAAGTGTCCTACTATTATTGTATTGCTGTCTATTTTTGCCTTTAGTTCTGTTAATATTTGCTTTGTATATGTAGGTGTTCCAATCTTGAGGGCATCCATACTTAACAATTGTTAGATCCTCTTTATCATTCTGAAGTGAACTTCTTTGTCTCTTGTGATAGATTTTGACTGAGTCTATTTTTTTTAAGTATAGCTATCACTGCTCTCAATTGGTTGCCATTTGTATGGAATATTTTTTTTCATCCCTTCACTTTCAGCTTATCTATATCCTTAAGGCTAAATTGAGTCTCTTGTAGGTAGTAAATTGTTGGATTTTGTTTTTATTTATCCATGCAGGCATTCTGTGTCTTTGATTGGAGAATTTAATCCATTCACATTTAAAGTGATTACTAATAGGTAAGGACTTACTACTGCCATTTGGTTAATTATTTTCTGACCGTTTTTTAGTTCCTTTGTTCCTTTCTTCCTCTCTTGCTTTCTTCCTTTGTGATTTGTTGATTTTTTTTCTAGTGGTATGTTTTGATTCCTTTCTCTTTCCTTTTCCCTTTTTCTTTTTGTTAAGTAGTCTTTTAAAATAATGGGAAAAACATTTTAAAAAAAATAATGTACATGGACATTTTATATATATATATATATATATATATATATATAAAAGTGAGAACAATTAATACTCCAACATAGTAGGAGTTTGGTAACCCAAACAGTGGCAAACTCTTGCAGCCATTAAAAACAAGTCTCCAAAGATTTAACTAAATGAGAAATACTAATTAAAAATGAGATATGCTGATCCCTGGAGGTGGGGAAGGGGTTACAAAGATTATTCTCTATTCTTATGGAAAGGAGTTTTGATATGGGAGAAGAACACTAACCGGGTCATTAGCCATTTTGCTAGAGAGTGGAGTTTTTATTTTGGTCAAAGAAAAAGACAAAAATTCCAACATCTACATGGGAAGCTTCTTTTGAATTTCTTCACCTGGCTGTTGGAACTCTTGTCTCTCTCTTAGAAGTACGTGATGAGCATAGAGGTCTAGGAGAAAAGTAACAACAAGGCTTGTTAGTCTAATCCCAAACCAGAGGGACTGATACAGTCCTTTGTTGTCTATCAGATATGGTCAAATGCACTGGAAATGGGGTTCTACAAATAGGCTTAAAGCGTAATGGTAATAACAGGAGTAGATGCTTGAGGTTTTAGGAGTTTATGGTCTCTGCTGTCTCTCAATCTCATGCATGATATATTTTTATATTAAAGACATTCAGTCTGCAAAACACTATGCATGATATACATGAAATATATCAAAGATGCAATGGGTATAATTCAAAGCATTAATAGAGGTAATCTCTAAAAGAAGAAAACATAGATGACCTTGATATAATTTTCTCAAAGTCTTCTGTATCTTCTATAACTACTTATTTTTTATCAGAACAATCACATGTATACAAATACACGTAGACACACATGCCTATGGAATAAAAACAAAGTAAGGATGGAATGTATTTCAAATTCCGTGGGAATAAGTTTAGAGGTAAAATTAAAATGCTTAGCCTTTATGTTACCTGCATATCTAAGAAAATAACATGCTTTGATTCTGTCTGAACATCTTAGTTTAGATCAGTGTTTGTCTGGTCATAATGTTATACAGAGGGTCCATTTTCTTAGAATTTCTATATGAAGCAGAGTTCATTGTTTAGGGTCTGTCCAATAGCACACCCTTATTTAAAAAAGGTTGATTGCTTCCTGCTCAAGGATGATATATGCAGCTCACTGAGCAAAGATAAAGATCTGTTTGCTTGGCTCAGCTCTCTCAGGGCCAGTGATACAGGAAATGGAAGCCAAAATGTCAGGAGAACTAGCATTTCTCCCAGTTTCTTACCTTGGTGAAGCCAAATGAGTTCTTTTCAGTCTGATTTGGAAGAGCATGGTCACAGGAGGCAGCAGCCACACACAATGAGAGCAGATTAGGCTGGCCCATTGTGGGTGACAAATAATTGTCCCTGCACCACCTCCTTCAGTGCCTGGAGTCATTTGTAGCCAGATTCTTAGAGCACATGTCTTTCCATCTCTAAACTCCTGCCCAGTAATTCTGTCCTTCCTTTCTTCAGAGATGGGTCTCAGTTGAGCTACTGTTTAGAATTCTACACAAAATCCTAACCTGAGAGAAAGAATAAAAGAGGAGAATTGGACCCCTTCATGTTTCACCCCTGAAATATCCTCATCTATTCCCAGAAATGTGCATCTACTAATGCCAAACACTGTTGTGGATGTTCGCAATTGTTCTTTTTGGTGTTCAGAAATCCGAAATCACTTCCAGATCTCTGATGTTTCTGAGATGTCTAGGGAAGGCTGGAGTGCTATGGGCATTGGTCTAAACAGTCAGACGCCACTCCAGCTTCCTGAGAAACCTGTGAAGCATCACTGACCTGGAGGTGGTCTTGCTGTCTCAGTCAGTACTGAGGCCAGTACTGGTGTACTTTGTTAATCCAGGAGCCCTTTAATTTATCTTTATTTATCCTTTTTTTCTTTAAAATTTTTATTTATTATTATCATATCAATTTTTACAAATCATGACATTTCTTTATGCCCTTTTCCCAACCTATCACTTCCCAAACCCCCTCCTTCCCTTTCTCCCATGTCTAGTATCCTTAGGTTTGTTCTCTCCTTCTGAAAGTTCAACATATTGTTGTGGTCTTTTCTTTCTTTCTTTCCTCCATTCCTTCCTTCCTCCCTCCTTCTCTCCCTCCCTTCCTAGCAGCCAGTTATGAGCGAGAACATGCAGTATTTTTGTTTCACTGTCTGGCTTATTTCACTTAATTTTCTCCAGACTCATCCACTTTGCTGTAAATGGCAGAATTTCATTTTTTTTAATGTCTGAGTAGCATTCCATTGTGTATATATACCACATTTTCTCTATCCAGTCATCCGTCGATGGATACTTAGGTTGGTCAGGAGACCTTTAATTTAGTGATCATCTGTGGATAGTCATGGTGACTTGAATTTTGGAAATGTAACAGATGCAGAGCACTTTGTGGGAGACAAAATTTTGAGAAATCTCACCCCTCAAGATTTCTGTCCCCAGGTATACGTGCCTTGTATAATTCTTTCCCATTGGATGTGGGAAGAACCTGGAAAGAGATATCACTCCTGTAATATTGTTACAAAACGGTAACTTATCTGGATGGAACTGACCTAATCAGATTAACCCACAAAGGATCCTGGGCTCTTCCTGAAAGAGATGTTTGAAGCATGAGAATGTGAGAGGGCCTAGGAAAGGTCATGTGGCAAGGAACCAAGAGTACCCTCTAGTAGGTTAGAGTAACCCCCGGCCAACAATCAGCAACAAAACACACACTTCCGTTCAATAGTTGTAAGGAACTATGCAGGTTGCACCAATCTGAGTGAGCATGGGAGAGGGCTCCAGGCATCAGATGAGGCTCAGCCCTGGCTGACTCCTTGATTGCAACCTGGTGAGGCCTAGCTAACACTCAGACTCCTGACCCATGGTAACTGTGACATAGATAAATAAGTGTGTATTGTTTTAAGCTGCTAATTTTGTGGTAATTTGTTAGAGAGTAATAGAAAACTAATAACCACCTTATACTTCATTTAGTTTATGATCCCAACACTATACATCCACAAAAATGATCATGACACTTCTTACACACTGCTATGGTACGAATGTTTGTATTTGCCCACCCCCCAAAATTCATATGTTGAAATACCAACCCTCAAGGTGATGGTATTTGGAGGTGGGACCTTTGGGATATGATTAGGTCATAAAGGCAGAGCTATCGTGAATGGGACTAGTGCTCTTATAAAAGACTGTAGAGAGCTACCTTGCCCTTTCTACATGTGGGGATACAACTAGAAGGCACAATCGTTGAATCAGAAAGTAGGTCCTCATCAGACACCATATCTGCCAGTGCCTTGATCTTGGACTTCTCAGCCTCCAGAACTATAAGAAATAAGTTTCTATCTTTAATAAACTACCCAGTTTATGGTATTTTGGTTATAGCACCTGAACAAACTAAGACACACACCTCAGTGATAGGGAACTTGATTTTTTTTTTTTTTAAAGCAGCTGATTCAATTGTTGAAAAGCTTTTGATTATCAGGCATTATGTTTCTTTTCATATTGAGTCGAATCTGTTTTGTAATTTTTACTCAGTTATCTTAGATCTATATTCTNGAGTACCCTCTAGTAGGTTAGAGTAACCCCCGGCCAACAATCAGCAACAAAACACACACTTTCGTTCAATAGTTGTAAGGAACTATGCAGGTTGCACCAATCTGAGTGAGCATGGGAGAGGGCCCCAGGCATCAGATGAGGCTCAGCCCTGGCTGACTCCTTGATTGCAACCTGGTGAGGCCTAGCTAACACTCAGACTCCTGACCCATGGTAACTGTGACATAGATAAATAAGTGTGTATTGTTTTAAGCTGCTAATTTTGTGATAATTTGTTAGAGAGTAATAGAAAACTAATAACCACCTTATACTTCATTTAGTTTATGATTCCAACACTATACATCCACAAAAATGATCATGACACTTCTTACACACTGCTATGGTACGAATGTTTGTATCCGTCCACCCCTCAAAATTCATATGTTGAAATACCAACCCTCAAGGTGATGGTATTTGGAGGTGGGACCTTTGGGATATGATTAGGTCATAAGGGCAGAGCTATCGTGAATGGGACTAGTGCTCTTATAAAAGACTGTAGAGAGCTACCTTGCCCTTTCTACATGTGGGGATACAGCTAGAAGGCACAATCGTTGAATCAGAAAGTAGGTCCTCATCAGACACCATATCTGCCAGTGCCTTGATCTTGAACTTCTCAGCCTCCAGAACTATAAGAAATAAGTTTCTATCTTTAATAAACTACCCAGTTTATGGTATTTTGGTTATAGCATCTGAACAAACTAAGACACACACCTCAGTGATAGGGAACTCGTTTTTTTCATATTGAGTCGAATCTGTTTTGTAATTTTTACTCAGTTATCTTAGATCTATATTCTGGAGTTACATTAAAAAAAAAAAAGATCCCTAATCCTTCGGGCATATATCAGTCTTTTAATGATCTACAGACAGCTAACATGATCTACCTAAGTGTAATGCATTCTGTTTAAAAATTTGAACTCCTGGGGCTGACCCCGTGGCTCACTCAGGAGAGTGCGGTGCTGGGAGCGCAGCGGTGCTGGGAGAGCCGAGGCCGCGGGTTCAGATCCTATATAGGGATGGCTGGTGCGCTCACTGGCTGAGCATGGTGCGGGTGACACCATGCCAAGGGTTGCGATCCCCTTACCAGTCACAAAAGAAAAAAAAAAATTTGAACTCCTGGACTGCCCTCATTTAATGCCTTTTCTGTGTATTTCACCAACTTGTGCACTTGAACTTGTCAGACACTCTTAAAATATGGAGCCTAGAACATTGCCTAAGGTGTGGACTTATAAGTCCAGATCTTGTACTTTCATTACCTCTTTTTTTCTGGATGTGAAGCAACTAATTAGATACTGATGTGATTAGTATTTATCTTAGGTTAACTGCCCTAGGAAACACACCCCAATACAGAGTTTCATTTGCAAAGAGTTTGGTGGGGGGTGCTTCCAGGAACACCAGCAAGGTGCAGAGGGAAGCAGAATTAGGCAGAGGAAATACAGAAGCTTGATGCACGTGCAACAGAGGCCTCAGCCTACTCCACCGGGAGCTCTGGAGCTCTTGTGGTCCTTTAAACTTGGCCTAGGGTGGGGCAAGGGGACTGGGCTTTTACACCTTCATGTCAACCAATTACTGATGAGGCCTGCTTCTGGGGATAAGATGTACGCTCGCCCTTGGCTGACAACAGCCACAGCTGGGAAAGGAGTGTCTTATGGGATCTGGGTGGTACCAACAGCAGTCATTACAGTTCATATGTTGTGCTACTAAAATCTACTTGCTTCATATAAAAATTCCATCCCATTAGGGAACAGCTCCTCTGGGATTCTGNAAATCTACTTGCTTCATATAAAAATTCCATCCCATTAGGGAACAGCTCCTCTGGGATTCTGGTTGGTTTCACTTCCTGGGGATGTAAAAAGAAGTTCAGTGGAATAAACTTTCGTGGCCTCCTGCCACTGAAGTTCATCTCAGAGATGAAATTCATACTCATTTTCTTTCCCCTGTATTACTCAATTTTGATTCTTCTCATGCTCAGCACCTCTGCTGGTCTAGGTGGATTTTAAAGTTAATTCAAACCCTCATGGTGAAGGGTTGCAGCCCTTTGTCATCATCACCATACATTTTTCGGATCATGTTTGCTGTGGTTGTCCATTCACTGATCAAACTGGGCAGAGGAGTAACAGGAGATGCTCCAGTAAATCCCCTGGATTCCCAGGTGTTCTTCCCTACCTCCACTGTGAAACTGCAGACCTACCCCCTCCTTATGATTATGGTAGTAAATTATCCCTGACAGGATGTTAACTCTCCCTTGCTTATTTGTCTCTCAGTACTGGGAAACCAAAATAATAGGATAGCAGACACAGCTTAAAGTTTAACATGACCCTTACTGTGCTCTCAGATAAAGTTATTTCCTTTTAGGAACCAGGA
>NW_007734841.1:72473-74636 GCF_000696425.1 Galeopterus variegatus
ACCCATAATCATATACCCATTGCTACACATCATTTTCTTTAAAGCAGTATACTTAGGTAGATGCCATGTTATACAAGATCTTGCTTCAGTGAATCAAAACTGTAAAAAACTAAGCTCGCTGGGTGAGACCCTGTGGGCATATCTACCAAAAAAGTGTGTCAATTTTGCTTAAGATGAAATGCTGACACTTCCAGTGATTCTACCAGAATGAAAGAGCTTCAATGTAATGAACTTGTCAATAAGGGACTAGTTGGGCTCCTCATGGGACAGTACCATATCAGGGATTCAGAACTAGTCTTTTTTTCTGACAGGTTGGACATTTGGCAGTGACAGAAACTAGAACAGCCTTTGTGAGTGGGAGTTCCATGCATAGCCTCTGTTCCCATCACCAAACTGACTGCATTAATGGGCCATGGTACATACAAGCGCAAAAGTGGCTAGTGATGGAGGAAGGTTAAAATCAACTAAGTAATTATGTCAAGTTAGATGTGGGTCTCTTCCATAATGGATAAATTTTTGTGGTCATAAATATGCAACATGACGATCTTCACCCTTTGTGCCTGTTGCCATAGACATATTCAAATGCCTCTTTTGAGACTTCTTATCACAATCTTCCAATCTTTCTTTATCCAGTCCCTGGATTAACAAGCCAGGCCATTTACCACTGTCAATGAAGTAGTGTAAATTAATACATCAGGCTATTTCTCTATCCACAGAATGTGAATGGCCAGGTTCACTGCTTGAAGCCTTGTCCTTTGGGAAGATTTCCTCTCACTACTATCTTTTAGCACCGTACCCGAGTAGCGCTATAATGCAGCAGCAATTCATTCTTGGCTTGTACCAGCATACCCAGCCAACCCATCCATGACCCAGTCTTACATGGTTTTTTTTTCTCTCCTCTATAAACTGGTCATAAAGGACTTCTGTGCTGCCATGGGTGTGAGGTGAGGGACAGTGCACCAGTGGCAGATGTCACAGCGGTTTGCAATACTTGCATGTGCAGATTACTTCTACCCTCTCACTGTGTTCATGCCAGTTTCCAAATGTACCTCTTTCATCTTATGACAAATTATGGTTGGACTTACCGTAACTTTTGACTTGGTGGGTCTGAGAGAAAATAAAACTAGTTTATGGTGGCCAATCTGGCTGCATGGGTCACTTGTGTGCCATGATCAGTTGCCCTGCTTCTCCCAGTGCCCAATAGCATACCAGAAGCTATTTTCAAATGGTGACACCCTGGCATAGTCATTCCCCAGAACCCCAGATTCTATGTTCTGATTCTGAGCCTTGTCATGAATGCCAAATAGCACCTTCTCCCATCACAGATACCTCTAATACCACTGGCTCTTCCAGGTTTGTAGACCAAGCAGCAGGGCTGATTGCACCCCAGCCATGACCTACATCAGAAGCCTTTCCGGGCCTGGATCCCAAAGCAGGCAGCCATTTGTGTTACTCAGAAGTATTTCTAAGAGTGAAACATGCTCGCTCTAGAACCTAGACAGCAAATGAAGGATTGTGCTTTTTTAGTAATAAGGATGTTGAAATGCAATAAGTTGTCTTTTACTTTGGGTGTTGATGTCCTAGTATGTCTCTGATTACTGAACCTTAAAAAGTTCACTGATGTGACAGGACTATGAATCTTAGTCATGTTTATGTCCCACCACCTGGAGCACATGTATCTTACTAAGAACCCCAACATTTTTGCCACTTGTCACCATCACCATATATCATAATATCATAGATATATGGACCAATGCAATTTTCGGCTGGATGTCTATTATGGTCTGAATGTGTTCTCCAAAATTTGTGTGTTAGAAATTTAATTCCCAGTGCAACAGTGTTGGGAGGTGGGGCCTAAAGGGAGATGTGTGGGTCATGAAGGCTCCACCCTCATGAATTAATTTTAGGCTCAAACAATGAGAGTCTGATGTCACCATTCACCACCCTGTGGAGAACTGCAAAAATCAGCAGGCTTGATGGAAGAAGAAACTGGAGGAACATGGACATTTGCACATAATAAATTTTTTTTTGACTTGAAAATCGGACTTTGCATATAACCCTGCTACAATTCAGCAATTTATTTTTGGTATGCCTGCTTAGCCGGGTATAACATGAGGAAAGCAATCATCTACTTTTAATTGGAACTTATTTACCAGGGTCTGA
>NW_007734841.1:75012-75779 GCF_000696425.1 Galeopterus variegatus
TGCAAAAATCAGCAGGCTTGATGGAAGAAGAAACTGGAGGAACATGGACATTTGCACATAACAAATTTTTTTTTGACTTGAAAATCGGACTTTGCATATAACCCTGCTACAATTCAGCAATTTATTTTTGGTATGCCTGCTTAGCTGGGTATAACATGAGGAAAGCAATCATCTACTTTTAATTGGAACTTATTTACCAGGGTCTGAGTCAGAATCAAACCAAGATCTGGTGTGGTAAAACACAAGGAAAAGGAGCAGGTTGTATTCTTGGCACTCTTCCAGTCCTTCTCATTTCTCTATATTCCACAGGGCCTGCTTCTTGGGCTGATGGAAGCAGCTGTCTTTCAAGATTTAACATCTGCTTGGGGAATCATTTTTAAGGAGGAGATAGAGAAAGAAGGTGCACCAATGCCATTGTAAATCATGGATTTTCAAGAAAATTAGGTAAGACATATCCTTGAAGAGCACACTCAACTGGAAATGGCTCTAATATTTTTCAGGGGCTAGAATATCTGACCTTCTCTGCTTGACTCATTAATGGGGTAGATGATTCTCCCTGCTGCACTGCTACAGCTTCCTGAGAGAATTATCCATCAATTTCAAATGCGAGTTTGTCAGCAAGCTTTTCTCATACTCTGATTGTGGGGGAGACTGAGCCAGCTGCCTCATTAAGATCCTGGCTTTTAGACAGAGCAGATTATGTTGGAGAACTGGAAATGGTTGCACCATTTTACAAATGGGAAAATGAGAGAGTGAGGGGAAGTTTT
>NW_007734841.1:77139-79096 GCF_000696425.1 Galeopterus variegatus
CATTTGAACCCATTTATAAAGGATTACACAGGAAAGACCCTTTACTGGAAGCCCTTCCAGCGTTCCTCTGCCTTTCTTCAGAGAAATTAACCTGCTCAGATGAACTTCCAATTTAGTCAGGATATACTGATTTTAAAAATTAATAATAATTTTAATTTTTTTGTATGCAAATCTCTATTTTTTGAGGCACTGGGGACTTGGGTTTCTTACTGACAGTTTGAATCTTTCTGCACTTAGTGGTTTCTTGCATCATATCATGATACTGTTGTAAGACTGGCCCAAAAGCGCGAATCTTACTTGTTGGGAAGGCTCATCTTGCAAAGACCAGGAGACAGAGTTCTATGCAATAATGCAAGAGGTTTTTATTTTCAGCATGCTGACGGTCGCCCCGTTTTCAGGACAGGAGCGGCCCTGAGCTCTTAACTCAAGCATCTTTTATACGGTTTGGTAGGCAGGCTTTGGTAACAGGCTGGGTTGTATGCCATTTATTGGCCACTTTAAGCAATTTTTAAAACCACTGGGCTTTTAGCTTTTGGCAGGCAAAGGAACGACTGAGGTATTGACCAACGGTCCACCCCCTCTTTCCTCCCTTGGTGTCCAAACATAAGGTAATCAGGTGAGCATACTCCCTTCCTGGAACAGGGTGAACTTTGGGCTCTTTGGAAAGTCCCTTCCCCCTGGCAGCAGAAAGTCCTAATCTTCTGGCGACGGAAGGTCTTAAGCACCTGGTAAGGAAGGTCCTAAGTATCTGGTATTGTTTACCAAAAAGGTTGGGGGTTATTTCTACCTCCACACTGTATAATTCAGAAAAATTCAAAATGAAAATTCTCCAAAGCAGTTAAACTCAAATGCTTGTTACCTGAGATGGTTAGTAAAAAAGTGCCATTTTCAGAAAATAAAGACCTGTATTAACTAGTACATTGGGAAGAGATAGCTGCAAAACACTGGGAGTTGGGCAGTTAGGATTAGAAGATATCTTTCCTCATTTTATATGGTTTACATGTATTTTAGTAGTCTTGTAGGAAGTGATTATAGAGCAACTGAGAAGCAGTTAGACCAAGAAACATGTTATTAAAAAGGGTTTATACCTTTGAAGATGTGGTAGGAAGAATAATGATCCCCCACAAAATACCCACATCCCCACCTCCAAAATCTGTGAATCTGTTAGCTCATATGGCAAAAGGGAATTGCAGGTGTGGTTAAAATAAAGGACCTTGAGATGAAGAGATTATCCTAAATTATCTGGGTGTGCTCAGTCTAATCACATGAATCCTTAAAAGCAGAAACCTTTCTGACTGGGTCAGAGAAATGTTATGTCATTGGCTTCAAAGATGGGAGAAGGGGACTACAAACCAAGGAATGCAAGTGTCCTCCAGAACCCAGGAAAGGCAAGGAAGTGAATTCCCCCTAGAGCTTCCTGAAAGGAACACAGGCTTGCGAACACCCAGTGAGACCTACATTGGATTGCTAACCTCTATAACCGTAAGATAATAAAGTTATGCTGTTTGAGTTGCTACATTTGTGGTAATTTCTTACAGTAGCGATAACAAACTAATGCAGAATTATTTGTTTGACAAATTCTATTGTAACTTTGACATGTACAAATATTCTAGTCATCAGGGGGTGAAGTACAAGAATGTAGGCAGATGGCCGTGGAGAAGTTATTTTCTTCTTAAAAATAAATGTATATGTTTTGTTGTATTTCTGATTCTAGAAATAATTCCTATGTGATGTAGAAATTCTGAAAAATGCATAAAAATATAAGTAAAAATGAAAAATATATTTACTTAAAATCTCAACACTTTCTGTCAACAATCAAAATGTTGCTGTTATCCTATTTAAACTCTATCCTAAGTATGTTATATGTATGTATATACATACGTATATACAAAAGAGGGTACTCCAAAATGTTTATGAAAGGATTCATATTATATTTTAAGTCTATTTTTCCATGAAG
>NW_007734841.1:79636-81376 GCF_000696425.1 Galeopterus variegatus
TCAAAATGTTTATGAAAGGATTCATATTACATTTTAAGTCTATTTTTCCATGAAGTTTTTGAAGTACTAAATATACACACACACACACACACACAAACATACATACATACACACAGAATTATTGGAATGTTATTGTGTATATATAACAACAACAACAATGAAAAAATCTATTTAGAATCCCTACTCTGCTCCAAGAGTGGCAGATCCTATTAATTGTAAAGCCTTTGTTTTTCTGAGCTCCTTGATGGGCCTGTGAATGCACTTGCACACAGTCTATACAGCTACCGAGCCAGAAACTTGGCAGTCATTCTAAACATCTCCCTCTTCCTCATTCCTCATCTCCGATTCAGCATTAACTTCTGCCAATATATTGTCTTAAGATATAAAGTTTGCCTACCCCTTTCCATCTCTACTACTACCCTCACTCCTGTCTCAGCCACCGTTAGAGTCTACCTGGACTCTATAGCATCCTATGTGGTATCAATTTGGTCCCCAAAAGCAGATCTCCACATGCATCCAGAATTATCATTACAAAATGCATATCAGACATCACCCTACGTAAAATATTTCAGTGATTTTTCCATTGCTCTTAGGATCACAACAAACAATTCTGAATTTCTCCAAAAATGATCTGCATCCTGTGACTTCTTCCTACTTTTCCAATGTTTCCTTAGTGAATAAATACTTTAGAAGAAATTTAAAGAAATTTTGAGATTTTGATCTAGATCACTGTATACAGCATGGACACTATGTTAGGAAAAGTTCCCATGAATTAATTTTGAGGAGATTTTATCCAGAGATGTCCCTGCTGAAAATTAGGCTCCATATTGCTTGTGATGAGCATTTTTCTCTTTCATTGGAAGTTTTCCAGATGCAGTAAAGGACAGTAAGAGAGACAGAGGTTAGCACAACCCAAGGGATTCTTCATATTGGAAAGCAAGTAACAATGAAATCTGTAGGTCTTATCAAAATAAAACTTAGGATTCTGCAATTGCTGCAGTTGCTGGGGTCTATGAAAACCATTTCATCCACCGTGGAAGTATCTCTCCTTCCTTCCAAAACAAAGTGAAGAAAAATAAACTGACATACATTAAGAGCTTATGGTATGCCAAGCACTGTGATGTTTTGAGACTATCTGAAGTACTGTGCATGAGAAAAGATGGGCAACTTTAATCTCTGTCATTCTGCAAAAGAGGAAGCTAGGTCAACATCTGTCATTCCTCTGAAGAGACAAATCCATGGAGAAGTCAAGGGGCTAGGAAAGACAACTAGGGAAAAATTTCACACCCAGAGAGAAGTGGATATCCTTCTGCTTCAGAAACAGATGGAAGTAGAAGCAAAGGATAACTTAAAGCAAGCTGTTAAGAGTCACATGCTGACAGTTGAGTCACATGCAGTCATTTGCCAATGACACATTGATCTGACAGGCATGGTCCTTAGCATTTTCAGATTTAAATTGATTTATCTCATTTTGTTCCAGAAAGATAGTCTGTAAGCTGTGCAGAATACAACAAAATAACATTTATTGGAAGCATGTGAAAAATGAAAAAGAAAAGAGTCAGGAGTCATAAAATAGAATGAGGAATAAAGTAGAGAAAAATGATTCCCTAGGATACTTTTGGATTCTGAAGCACCAAACTCTGCCAGGGTATCGCCTGCATCTAGTGGTGACTTAAACCCTAATGAGGACAGGGGGGTAGGGCTTAGGTCAGCAGTGGAGGCCTGTATGTTTGAGAAGAC
>NW_007734841.1:82065-83444 GCF_000696425.1 Galeopterus variegatus
CTAATGAGGACAGGGGGGTAGGGCTTAGGTCAGCAGTGGAGGCCTGTATGTTTGAGAAGACACCCAGGTAGACAGATTCCCATTCTGTTTGCTTCTTAAGCATCTTGTACTACTTCTTCAAAAAATTTATCAGGTTTATAATTACTCGTGTAGTGTCTGTTTTTTCATTTTTTTTAATATAAACACAAAAACTTGGTCTGGAACATTTACTAGTGTATTCTGTCATCTGCCACAGAGACTGACGTTTAGTAATTACTCATTTTTTTTATGTTAATGAATACTAGGTCAAGGCAGGAAAAAAACAGAGACACATAGGACAGAGTTAAAAAGGATTCAGTCACAGCTGGGAATAAATCATTTTTTTCAAAAATGGCACTTTATGGCTGTATGATATGCAATCACATGGGTGGTGCTATGTTATACGCAAACATTCTCCTATTGTTGGACATCTCCTTTGCTGTCTATAGTGCTATGCTGAATCTCTTCTTTCACAAATCTTCACACCATCACATTTAGACTGGGTTTCTAAAGTGAAATCATCTATTGAAGAATGTGAACTATTAGCAATGAAATATTACCTTCTCTCCAAGGAGTTACTGCCTCACAATTCTGGCTCGCTGTTTATACTCTTCTACCTTTTGTTATTCAGCCTGCACCTTCAGGGATAATTTTAATCTAGTGACTTCCCAGAAGCTATCACATATTTAAATTCTTCTCGTACTACACACTGACCCTCCCACTTTTGTGCCCACCAACATGTCACACCTGAGGTACACGGAATAATTGCTCCCTCCACACCCAAGATGACCCTGTCCTAATCCCCAGAATCTGTGACTATGTTATGTTGCATAGTAAGGGGAAATTAAGGATGTGGATGGAATCAAGTCTGCTAATCAGCTGTTTTTAAAATAAGGAGATTATCCTGGATTTTCCAGGAAGGCCTAATGTAATCACAAGGGTTCTTATACGTGAAAGAAGTGAAAAAGAGAGGCAGAAAAGTCAGTGTTGGAACAATGTGATGTGAAAAAGACTTAAATGGCCATTGCTGGCTTTTAAGATGGAAGAAGGCCATGATCCAAGGAATGTGGGCAGGCTCCAGAAACTGACAAAAGCAAGGAAACAGGTTCTCCCCTAGTTCCTCTAGAATGAACCAATACTGCCAACACTTTGCTTTTAGCCCAGTGAGACCCATGTTGGACTTCTGACCTCCAGCAGGTAAGATAATAAAATCATGTTGTTTTATTTTATTTTATTTTTAAAAATATTTTATTTTATTTTATTTTGTCGATATACAATGTGGTTGATTATTGTGGCCAGTTACCGAAACCTCCCTCCCAAATCGTGTTGTTTTAAACCACCAAGTTTGTGCTAATTTGTTA
>NW_007734841.1:84624-89675 GCF_000696425.1 Galeopterus variegatus
GCAATGCTCATGGTTTGAGCACTCAATCAATGATGCTGGTGTCAGATCCAAATTCAACTCATGCTTGACAAGCACCCACAGTGTAATGCTTTGGCAAGAACTTTCACATTATCTCATCACTTCTCACAATTGCCCTCACTTTACAAAGAAGAAACTGTGACTCATAAGAGTTAAATTCAATTCTCCAGCTCACACAAGCTAGCACTTGACAGAGCCAGTATTTGAACTTAGTCTTTTGATGTGGATTCAATGCTTTTTCTACTATACGCAGTTCCTATCTCATAGCACTAAGACTAGGAAGGTGGGGAACACAGGCGTGAAGCCAGCTCCTCTCTGCAGCCTAGCCCAGTGGCCTGTCCCAGGCTCTATCTAAGTCCTCTTTCTGTTAATGACCCTGCTCGTAGGCTTCCCCTGGGACTAACACAGGGCAAGAGACTGTTGATGCAAACCATACAGTCTCATACAGAAAACACAACTCTCAGCAGCTGAGGAGCAGAAGGTGAGTCAAGGGGAAGGAAAAAACCCGATATTGTGCAAAGAGGAAACTAATTCTCCAAACGCAGCCAAATAGGGGGAATTCTACAAATATTTTAACGTTAGTAACAGAAACATTATTTAAGTAAGTGGGACTAGAATCACAGCACTATAGAACTGGAGAGGACCTTAGACATCATCTATTTCAATTCCTCACTTCAAAGATGAGAAAACTAGAGGTAATAAATATTAAGGTTTATGGCAATAATCTCACATGAAACAGTCTTGGAAGTTGAAACTAAGGCCTCCCACATTTTAGGACAATGTTTTTAGTTTATAGGATATCATCTGTTCTAAAGGATTACTGTTTTAAATAATAAAACTCTATAATTTGGGTGTGTAATGCTTATGTATTTTAGTGAAAAAATATAATTTTTATAGTAATTAATATATCCTGTTAAAAATTACTAAAAAGTGCAATAAAGCTGTTGTGAATTTTGCAGCCACTTACAATAAGACCCAGAATAGAACTGTAGAAAACAGACAGACTTGATTTGTCTGCATAGGTGGAATCCTTTGACTGTAGCTTTTCTTCAAAGAAAACAATTAAGTGAAAATAATGGTTGGGCCATATAAAGACAGACATTTCTTACATCATTCATTAAGGCAGAAATCACCACCATTAATGAGGATGAAATGGCAATTAAATAAAACGTAAAGATTTTGTTTCCAAAGTAGCAAAATGACCAATGACTTTATCCCCAATTCTATGTTTGCTGTATGTAAATGTTTAATGAGAAAAATAAGCCAGAATAGAAACAGAACTGGCAATCCTAAAATACTTTCTAAAAAAATCCAACGTGGCCATATATCTACTTAAGTTGACTGCAAAAATCTCCCACTGTGATTTCTTCATTGATCCTTATTAAGGACTCTGATGGTTTCTGATTGGAGGCAGTAAAAATAAAACAAAAGCTATGAAGAATAAGGATAAAGACTTTGCATGGTACACTATATTCTGTTAAGTTAAATTTGATGTAATTGGCTACTGAGTTTTCCCATAGTTTTGATTTATATGCACATTAGAAAATGCCATCTTTGTCAGGTATACTACCTAGAGTTTGTAAAATAGAAGGCTAATGGTAGTTTTCATAAAGCTGGGTGGCATATACTTGTTATGCACATTAGAAAATGCCATCTTTGTCAGGTATACTACCTAGAGTTTGTAAAATAGAAGGTTAATGGTAGTTTTCATAAAGCTGGGTGGCAAATACTTGCTCAGGAATATCAACTCTTATTATACCACTTTATTTTAATGAGGAAATAAAATTTCAACTCTTCACAATTCTAACTTTAAGTACTTTATTCTAAGTACATAACTTGCTTTAAGTTTGATGAATATTGGTACTAAGAAGAGTTCCAGGTTCCAGTTTCCAGTTCGTTACTAAGTAGTCCATTTAGAAGTCTATGTCATCATAGAAACCCAAAGAATTTTTGTTCAGAGTTTGCTTTAATGTAGATAATTTTTATAATAACAACTTCCTCAGCATGGCAACATCCTTTCCCCTTTCTCTCTGTGGATAACAGAGTTTTCAGTCCCTACCCACTGGGATAATTACCTGCAATCAGAGAAAGAAGAGCCCATTTATTAAGAGACTCCTTGCTGAATTCCTTAGTTTGAAAATAAGCCACCCTGAACTTGATGTAGTTAAGAATTCTTCGCTTTTAAGTGGTCTGGTCAGTGTAAAATCAGTTTTCTTTCATTTGGGTCTATGGGTAATAACAGGCAGTTACCTTTCAGATCATGTTAATTCCAGAAAATAGGGAACAGTACTTGCATTAATTTAATTAAGGTAGTTACACACAGACTCTTATTGCCTAGTAAAAAGTAAAAGGTCAATTGCAAGGAAAACTGGTCCTATTCGAAGTCCGATATATTTCCATGCAGAACCCGATGGCATTTAACTTTTTATTCTTACCAATTCAGTGATAATACATAATTTATCACCCTCCAGATTGGAATTTACATAACGTTTGCTGTAGTTTGTGGGATGTGCATGGATGTGCATGCGTGTGCGTGCCTGAATAAGTGTATATGTCTGTGTATTTGTATGTTAGTCTAAGTTAAAGCATGAACTAGAAAGCATTCTANTGTTAAGTTAAATTTGATGTAATTGGCTACTGAGTTTTCCCATAGTTTTGATTTATATGCACATTAGAAAATGCCATCTTTGTCAGGTATACTACCTAGAGTTTGTAAAATAGAAGGCTAATGGTAGTTTTCATAAAGCTGGGTGGCATATACTTGTTCAGGAATATCAACTCTTATTATACCACTTTATTTTAATGAGGAAATAAAATTTCAACTCTTCACAATTCTAACTTTAAGTACTTTATTCTAAGTACATAACTTGCTTTAAGTTTGATGAATATTGGTACTAAGAAGAGTTCCAGGTTCCAGTTTCCAGTTCGTTACTAAGTAGTCCATTTAGAAGTCTATGTCATCATAGAAACCCAAAGAATTTTTGTTCAGAGTTTGCTTTAATGTAGATAATTTTTATAATAACAACTTCCTCAGCATGGCAACATCCTTTCCCCTTTCTCTCTGTGGATAACAGAGTTTTCAGTCCCTACCCACTGGGATAATTACCTGCAATCAGAGAAAGAAGAGCCCATTTATTAAGAGACTCCTTGCTGAATTCCTTAGTTTGAAAATAAGCCACCCTGAACTTGATGTAGTTAAGAATTCTTCGCTTTTAAGTGGTCTGGTCAGTGTAAAATCAGTTTTCTTTCATTTGGGTCTATGGGTAATAACAGGCAGTTACCTTTCAGATCATGTTAATTCCAGAAAATAGGGAACAGTACTTGCATTAATTTAATTAAGGTAGTTACACACAGACTCTTATTGCCTAGTAAAAAGTAAAAGGTCAATGGCAAGGAAAACTGGTCCTATTCGAAGTCCGATATATTTCCATGCAGAACCCGATGGCATTTAACTTTTTATTCTTACCAATTCAGTGATAATACATAATTTATCACCCTCCAGATTGGAATTTACATAACGTTTGCTGTAGTTTGTGGGATGTGCATGGATGTGCATGCGTGTGCGTGCCTGAATAAGTGTATATGTCTGTGTATTTGTATGTTAGTCTAAGTTAAAGCATGAACTAGAAAGCATTCTATGTGCTGTTTTCAAAGTGTGTCTTGAGAATTTGGAGTCCCACTAATCTAGTCCTTAGAATGGGAGATCGGGAGTGATACCGAAGGCTCAAATTTGATTCCAGGTCACTTTGTGAATTAGTAACTCCTTATTTGCTATTTCCAGAAACTTTTATCTATATCTATATCTGTATCTATATCATCTATATCTATATATCTATATCTATATCTATATCTGTATCTATATCTATATCTATATCTATCTGTCTATCTATCTATCTATCTATCTATCTATCTATCTATCTATCTATCATCTATCTATCTATCATCTATTTTTTTTCCCCGCAATTCATTCAACATTCTGGTGAGGCTGCTGCTGTTTTCATCTCATATAGGAAACCAAGTACATCTAGAATGCTGAAGGGATGTAATTACATTAAAGAAAAGGAAAGTGGGAAGTGAGGATTCAAGTTCTCCATGCTGGAGTCCTCACAGTGCCAGGTGAAGTTCTAATTCTGGGTGCAACAGAGACCTATTGGCAAGGACCTGTCCTGATGGTGCCAGATCAGGAAAGCAAAAGAGTGACATAGACAGTGGACAAGCTCTTCTCTGGGAAGTTCAGTTCACTTCTTTGATTCCTTTTCTTGGCTGGATCTTTTTGCTTGGCTCAAAATTTTGTTTTTATTTTGACACCAAAGAATTATGACTGAGGTATTTTCAGGATATTATTCTAAATTTAAGAGTGTAGTTTAAGATATTTCTGCTAAGCTTAGTGGAAAAAGAGCACTGGATCACATAAATGAAATATGGAGTGAAAGTGTTATTCAGTCATTGGAAAGAGAAAACAGACTGGGCTGATGTATACATTTCTTGCCACACTAACCTCAGAGGTATAGGTTACAGATTACAATCACCCACATTAGGAAAGATCCCATAACACCTTTCTTGGGATGGTATTTAAGTAGGAAGATTGGAAAGAAAAAAATCAAAAAAAAGTAGTCCAAGAAACCACATATAGTAAAAATAAATACATAAAATCACAGTATTTGGAATTTGCAACATCTTGAGATAAATAACTGGAATAAATTTCCTACTAAAGCCATCTAAAATAGCTGAGTGTAATATAAAAACAAGAGTAAAAGAAAGTTGGGTAGTTATATTAATTTCAGACAAAATACACTATAATGAAAAAGTCATTAATAGAGGTACGGTGACACTTTATAATGATAAAAGGTTTAATTCACTGAGAATATATGGCTATTTAAAATTTTTATGCACTTATCAATGAAACTTCATTTTTTTCAAACCCCAAAGTGACAGAGCTACAAGGAGAATTAGACAAGTCCATATTTAATTGACAGATATTTAACATACCTCTCATACAAACTGATAGATCAAGCAGACAAAATACATCTATT
>NW_007734842.1:0-559 GCF_000696425.1 Galeopterus variegatus
AGTTATGCAATGCATAAATCATTGACATATACTCATGGAATCATGTAGGGCCTCCTAATTTAATATATGAAAAATAAATAGTAATAATGAAAAAAATTATGAGTAGAATACGTATCGTAAGTTATTAGGATATACTGAGACTATATATAGCTACATAGAAGATTTATATTCAGGTTTGTCTGGGAATAACTGTAGGGCATATGAAGGACAAGGTATATTTGTATGAAAGATTGAAGGTCTTCTTAGGGAAAAACATAAGGTCAATATGGCTATCTAAGATGATGTGGGAAGACTTTCACTCTTCTACTTCAAACCCATAGAAAGACTAAATACTTTTCTTTTTAACTAAATCAGTAACCGAACTTGAATCTGCAAGTCCAAACATAAAGAAGAAATTTGAAATGTCAAAAAGTCTCAGCTAAAGCCAAAGTGGTCCACAGTGCTATCAAGCTAGTATGAGGTTCTGAAGTGCTGAGTTCTTGGGCTTCTCATCCATGTAGAAGCAAGAGACAAGGGCCATGCAAAGTGGGAAACTGGAATTAAGCCCTCTTGTCTTAAG
>NW_007734842.1:2023-5234 GCF_000696425.1 Galeopterus variegatus
GTTTAACACAAAATTAAACTTCTATAAATAAGAGCCAATGAAATAAAAACTCAATGGACACAGTAATTTGTAGATTAAAACCAAAGAAAAACCCGTGCATGGACATGGATAAAATATGAGAAAATAATTTGAAACAAAATATATGAAATATAGAAAGAATGTAAATAATAAGGAGGTTTTAACAGATATGGAAGATAGACAGAGACCAGTATATACCTAATAGAAATTCTGTAAGAAAGCAAAAGGAATGGGTGAAAGGTCATACATAAGTGATAATGGCTGCAAATTTTCCAGAATTGAGGGAAGAGGTGTCTTCCAAAAGAAGGAGCACAAAAAACCTAGAAATGTATTTGTATTTTATATTCCTGCTCAGGATTTGGTATACTCCCTTAACCTTTCTTCTCTTCCAGACCCCCGCCCCTCCACGTCTAGTTTGCTGTCGATAATTTAAAGTATCTATTTTCTACATATATTTCCCAGCTTTCTAAATTGCTTTTAGTGTTAGTTTTAATTATCTAATAAGCCACTATAAAATCAGACATGACTTTGAATAACATTCAAAAAATGAAGAAAAAGAATTCAACCTAGATTTCTATATTTACTTAAAATAGCAATTTAGAGTGAAGGTAAAACAAATAGCAAGATGTGATTTTTAGATATTATGTGAAAAAAATTACTAAAAGATGAATTTCAGCTGGAACAATATTGAATACAAAGAGAAGGAATTCAAAGAAGTTGATAAAACAATGATAAATGTAAATAACATTATTGATAAATAATAATTTTAAAATGACTAATATGGGGTGCCTTTAAAATAAGAGAGATTTAAAATACTTTTATGATAGTGACTCAGAAGAGAGGAACAGGAAGATAAAATTAAAATATTTGGGAATTTTCATATTCTCAGACTAGAAAGGAAAAAAGAGTTGCATAGGTTTTCTTAATTCAAATTACAAATTTAATAATATAAAAATTGGAGATTTGTAGATATAAAAGAATAAACACAACAACAACTACAAAATAAAGCTGTAACAAAGCGAGGTGCAAGTCCAAATATAAAAAATAAGTTTTTAAAAAGTGAGGGATATTTACTATGAATAAGGAAAATATAAAGAATAATACTTCAAATATCTAATAAGCACCTATAATTTGACTTAAAGAATAGAAACAACAGCAAAAACAATTATTAAAAAGACTAAATTTTTTTTAAAATTTTTGAAGAACCAATTGACTCACATACAAAAGAAACATGCTCAATCTTACTAAGAGACAGAAAGATGTTAATTAATGTCACAATGCCACACTTAGTTATCCATCAGACTGAAAATATTAAAGCAGTCTAACCTATGTACCGGGGAGATATTTTTATACATAACTCTGGATACTGTGAAAACCCTTAAAAATGGAAAATTACCTGGCAATATCTATTAAACTAAACAAAAAGGCATGCAATATCTTATCAAGAAACCCATCTCCTCTGAATCTACCTTGTAGAAATGAATGCATTTTAAAAAATCTATTTACAAGAACTTTATTGCAGCACTTTTTAGTGGCCTTCTACAGGAATCTTCTTTAATAGACATCAAGTTAGACTTAGTTTCTTGATATATATATATATATATATATATGCAACTGTGGGGAAAATAGAATAATTTAGTCAGGCTCCCTCACTCAGGTCTGGCTGGAGGGTCGAGCAGCACATTTCTTGTAAACAAGTCGTGTGGGTGGAGTTAGTGTGCCTGTGCACCATTGTTTCTTTCTAGTTAATTGCTTTTGTGTGTTCTGCAGTTTGTGAAGCAGGCTGGTGGCAGAGAGCTCACATCTAACAATAGAGCATGTTTACTCTGCAGGCAGCTGCTCAATTTCAGTTTTTCTTTGGACTTTGCTGGTAGCAGTTGAGTTTCTGCATTTCTCCTTTGTACTGCCTAGCTCCTAGATGTGTGTGTGCTGAATAAAGACTATTCCTTCNTGTGTTCTGCAGTTTGTGAAGCAGGCTGGTGGCAGAGAGCTCACATCTAACAATAGAGCATGTTTACTCTGCAGGCAGCTGCTCAATTTCAGTTTTTCTTTGGACTTTGCTGGTAGCAGTTGAGTTTCTGCATTTCTCCTTTGTACTGCCTAGCTCCTAGATGTGTGTGTGCTGAATAAAGACTATTCCTTCTTCAACCATGGCTCCAATGACCTTATTGCTGGTTACCTAGCTCGTAGACCTGGGTGTGAAGGGTTTGTGAATGGGCTCAAGGGGTCTGTGAGCTCCAGATCCAGCTCTAGCTCTACAGCAACCAACTCTAAGTTTGAACATACTGCTAAAAACTAGTGACATCTATGTATCTTAATCTGGAGCAATTCTTATAATAATAATTAAAAAAACAAGTAATAGGTGCAAAGGTATGTGAAAATTTGATTTTTATAAATTGAAAAAAATCCCCAAATAGCAATCCATATAAGTTTATGTAATTGTTTAGTGTCAGTTTGGAAGAAGATGTATAAGTGTACATACCAGGCTAAGGTTCATATGTTCAGGGGATAAAAATGGAAGTAAAAAGGCAGAAAATTTGTGAACTTTTTCTTCAAACCTTTTTTGTACTTTTTTTCAATGGCAATAGGGAGTAAGCATTAAATTTGTAAGTTTTAGATATTTATTAAAGGCAATTAAAAATGCAATTTCAAAACAGTGGTGCCAAGTTATTTTCCATACATGTGTTACCTGTCTTTAGATCTTTATAATGATATATAAAATATCTAAAAAGGTGTAAATCAGATGTTTACAGTTGCTGTCTCTGGGAACTGCAGGTAATTATCAATGTCTAATATATACCTTGGTATTTTCTGAATTTTTCAATAGATTCAGAAGTTTTAAAATCAGACAACACTATAAAGCTGTATAGATCAATCTTTCTCAATTTTTTTGAAAACATTACTCATGAAGACTAAGTAGATAATCCTATTTTGGTGGAGATAGTTGATGGAGGTGCACACACACACACACAAAGATTTCTTTTCCTTCTCAATTCTTACGTTATTTTACTGAAAAGTAAATGATAGCTAAGTTTATTGAATAAATGATGTATTCCCATGCTTAAAAAAATTTAACTCCTATAATAATACAAGAACCATATAATTAGCCTCTGAATAATAAAAGTTAGTAAACCTATAAAGATTTCTTTTGAATAAAATCATAACATTGAGATTTACCTTAAAGTGCATTTTT
>NW_007734842.1:6209-32870 GCF_000696425.1 Galeopterus variegatus
TATGGAAAGTAGAAGTAGGAACTGGATGAGAGGACAATCTGATTGAGATCTAATTCATTCCATTGGCTAGAGGAATGGTCTGTGTGCATAAACAGGAATTCCTGAGGTACATTCATTCCAGACCTGTATGCTGAGTCAAAGAGGAATCCCTTTTCAATTACAGAAAAATAATTGATCTTTCAAGATTTTATAAATAAATATGCACTCTCTAATCAAGTCAATTTGAATATATAGCCAATAAATTCCTCTTTAAAACTTAGCTAATCATGGGGCCAGCCCGGTGGTGCACTGCTACAGCGCGCTACTTGGAGCGCAGCTGTGCTCCCGCTGAGGGTTCGGATCCCACACACAGACCGGCCGCTCACTGGCTGAGCGAGGTGCGGGAGCAACACCGAGGGTTGCGATCCCGTTGCCGGTCCCGGTCCGGTACGGGCGCAACACTGAGGGTTGCGATCCGTTGCCGGTCACGAAAAAAGACAAAAAGGAAAAAAAAAAAAAACTTAGCTAATCATGACTTCCTATTATGTCCCTCATGCACTTTTGGCAAGAGTCTAGGTACCACAATAGAAAAGAGAACTAGAGAAGAGAACAAGTTCTTTTTATTTTCTCTAAAACAGAGTGGTTTCTTCAAACATTCTCAGGGCATTTCTACCTCCTCAACTGTTTACAGAAAACACTTGTCTTAAATATCCAGCACAGTGACTGTTTATTTTAATGCTACCCAGCTTCAAGATCCAGCTTAAATTTCATCTCTTTCATAAGGCCACCTAGTTCACCTCAGTCGTCCCTCTGATTTCTAATAAATTGTGTACTTTATTTGTTCTATAACATGCAATGTTCTCATAAATAAGAGCACTCTAGAAAATAACGATAATAATATACCACTATGTTTAAACTTTGAGGATAAAGAAATTTGTGTCTTTCCCTTTTTTTTAAACAGGGAGATTTTTAGTAGCTTAAGAGCCTGGAACATAAAATCATCACTTGGTGCCACTATAAGACCAGCATCATTCTAATCAAGTGTCCTTACATTTGATTAGTCCAGTTATAAAAAATTAATTGATCTATTAGCTAAGTCTTAAGTTTGGCATATAGAATTTATCTGATTCTTAATTTCACTGTGGCTACAGAACATGCAGAATTATTTGAAATTTGTTGAGACTCAGTTTATACCCTGGCATGATATCAATATCAATCTTTTAAAATGTTCCATATGCACTTAAGAGGAATGTGCATTCTGCAATTGTTGTTTACAAGGTTGAATACAGGTGAATTCAGTCAAATTTGCTAATTGCGTTCCGAATTTCTGTATCTCTTTTGATATTCTTTTGTGTGCTTCATCAGTTACTCAGTGGTGCCTTTTAAAATCCCCCACTATAGCTGGAATTTTTTTTTATTTCTTCTTTTTGCTCAATCAAGATTTACTTTTAATATTTTGAGGTAATAATTTTCAGAACATATAAATTTAATAATCATGAAATATCTTTATCTTTAATGATGCTATTTCAATAAAGTCTACTTTGCCTATTAGTATAGTTACTCTGGGCTTCTTTTGGTTGGTTTTATCTAGTTTATCTTCTTCCATTATTTTATTTTTGTAACTTTCTGTACTTTTTTAAATAATGTGTGTGAGCATATAGGGTGTTGCTTCATCCAGTCTGACAATCTTTGTCTTTTAATTTTAAGTATTTAATCTAAGTTTAACTTAATATTATTAATATTTGGGTTTAAATATGGTATCTTGAGAGGAGGCAGGGCAAGATAGCAGATTAGAGGTTCTAGGGTGTGGTCCTCTCACAAAAAAGAACCACCAGAACAACTAAGAGACAGCTAAATATCAATGGATGTGTCTACAGGAGAGTTCAGGAGTACTGCAGGAGACTTGTGACATAACGGTGGAGCACAAAAGCCCAAGATGACAGCACAGAGAGGAGAGAAAGAAAGGTGCACAGCCTTGGTCACCACATCTCTGCCACCAGGATCAGTGCAAAAGAGACTTTCTTTTGTGGCAAAAAGATAGAGGGCCCACACCAACTCCCATTTTCACCACAGAGGCCGGCATTTCCCTTAGCAGGAGGATTCCACGTCCCCTGCAAGCCAAGAGCCAAATGTTGGGAGCTTCCTAGAATACACACACTGTATCACTCTAGAACATGTATATATAACATGCACCCCCTTCCCCAATCCGCATGACCTAAACCAATACAGTACAGCACCATCCTAAAACCAGTACCACTGTTGGAGCATGCCCTACCCTGAGACCGGTAGCCACAGTGCTTCCCCAGCCTTGGAGCTTCAAAGTTATCCCAGTACTCATAGGAGAGGTTAAAATGCTCTGATTTCAGCAGTTTGAGGCCTGGACCAGGCATGGCTGTGACTCCAGTTATGCACATATGGGAAGCCAACCCCAAACCTGCTGAACTGATGCATCCCTTTGTCCCCGGCCAGAGATCATAGAGCAGATTACCTTTTCCACCCCCACCAGTGGACTAAATTCTGTGCGCCCAAGCTTCAAACAGCTCAGAGGTCCCTACTCTAACACATCCCCAGGCCAGTGGAAGTAAAGGGCATCAGAGCCCTCTTACAGAAGCAGCAAGGAGGTCTTGCCCTCCACAGTCCCACCTAGCACCCTTGCCCACCAGCCAAGAAGTGGTTGGTAGGGCCTCCTCATGGCAGGCCTACTTTAACACCTCACCCACTACCTGACAAGCAACTGGCAGGGTCCATTTGCAGCCTCATCTAGGGGACTCACCCACTGCCTGAGAAGCAACAGGCAGGCCTCCCCCACTGCAGCCTCATCTAGCAGCCAAATGAAACCCAAAAACACATTTGCAAGTGAAAGTTCTTTCCACTGAAGATCTCCACAATATTCAAAGAGGTGACTCTTCTACCAGATGCAACAGATATTAATGCAGGAAAACAACAAAAATGAAAATACAAAGAAACATGACACCACCAAAGAAATAGAACAATGCTCTAATAACATATCCCAAAGAACCAGAAATTACTGACTCGCTGTAAAAGAAATTCAAATTAAAACCTTAAGGAATCTCACTGAGATACAAAAGAATACAGAAAACAATTCAATGGAATCAGAAAAACAGTTAATGATCTGAATGAGAAATTTAACAAAGAGCTGTATATCATTTAAAAAAAAAAAACAGAAATGCTGAAATTGAAGAATACATTTGCAGTAGATTGAATTACATCCACCCAAAACTCACTGAAGCTTAAATTGTGTCTACCATGTTTTATGTATTAGAAATTTGGCCCCCACTGTGACTGTTAAGAGGGTGAGAAATCCTATTATGGTAACTGAAGGCTAAGGCCTTGAAGAGATGATTAGATTATAGGACTATGCTGTAGCTCTTTAAAAGTGGAGCACACAGAGTTTGTCTCACTCTCTCTCTGTTCTCTTGGCTTCCACCATCTTGGAATATGAGACCCCTGGTTCACTGATGCCACCACCAGATGAGCTTTGAACTCCCTAGCCTCAGAAACTGTAAGCAATAAATGTTGTTTTCTTTATCAACCACTCAGTTGAAGGTATTTTGTTATAAGCAACAGAAACAGACTAATATAATATTGAATGAAATAAAAAACACATATGAGAGTCTCAACAGCAGATTACATCATGCAGAAGAATTTCTGATCTTGAAGACAACTGTTTTGAAATAAACCAGGAAGACAACAAAAAGAAAAAAGAAAAAAGAATTAAATTATAAACAAAGCCTACAAGATTTATGGGATAATATCAAGCAAACAAATATTCAAATATGGGCATTCCAGAAAAAGAAAACAAAAAAGCTTAAAAACATATTTAATAATAGCTAAAAACTTCCCTAGTCTTAGGAAAAACATAAACATCCAAATTTAGGAAGCCTAAAGATCCCTAAAAAGATTCAACCCAAAAAGGCCCCCTCCAAGACACACTGTAGTCAAACTGTCAAAAGTTAAAGAGAGAATTCTGAAAAGCAGGAGAAGAGCATCAAGTCACTTATAAGGGGATCCACCTTATGCTAACAGCAGACTTCTCATCAGAAACCCTATAGGCCATGAGATAATGGGATGATATTTTCAAAGTAATGAAAGAAAAAACTACCATCCGATAATATTATACCCAGCAAAGCTATCCTTCAGGAATGAAGGAAAAATAGTCTTTCTCAGACAAACTTAAGGAGATTCATCACTACCAGTCCAGCCTTACTATAAATGCTTAGGGGAGTCCTACATCTAGAAGAGAAAGAACAATACAGCCATCATGAAAACACAAGAAAATATGAAACTTACTGGTAGAATAGAAATACAAATTAGAAAAAAAAGAACTCAAAGCTTATCAATACAGAAAACCACCAAACCTGAAGGATGAACAATAAGAGACAAAAAAGGATTAAAAGAAACACAAAACAATCAGAAAACAGCCAACAAAATGACAGAAGTGAGACCTTACATATCAGTAATAATATTGATTGTAAATGGACTAAATGCCACAATTAAAAGATACAGATTGAGCAAATGGATAAAAAAAATCTACATTTTGCCTACAAAAGAATCATCTTACCTACAAAGACAAATAGACTGAAAGTGAAGTGATAGAGAAAGATATTCCAAGAAAATGGAAAACAAAATTAAACAGAATTAAACTTACATTTGATAAAGGAGACTTTTAATCAAAGTATGTACTAAAGGACAAAGAAGGGCATTATATAATGATAAAAGGATAAATAGAGCAAGAGGATATAATAATTATAAATATATATGCACCCAACACTGGAACACCCAGATATAAAAAGCAAATATCGTCAGATCTAAAGAGAGATATAGACATCAGCATAATAATAGTGAGGGGTTTTAACACCACACTTTCAGCATTAGAGAGATCACTTAGAAAATCAACAAAGGAATATTAGATTTAAATTGCTCCATAGACTAGATGGACGTTACAGACATTTATAGAACATTTCACCCAACAGCTGCAGAATACACATTTTTCGCATCAGCTCTTGGAACATTCTCCAGGATTGATCATACACTGGGCCACAAAACTAGTCTCAACAAGTTAAATAAAACTGAAATCATATCAAGTATGTTTTCTGACCATAATGGAATAAAACAGCAAATCAATGACAATAACTTTCAAAACTATACAAATACATGAAAATTACACAACACGCTCTTGAACAATCAGTGGGTCAAAGAAGAGATCAAAAGGAAGTCAACAATTTTTGAAACAAATGAGGACAGAACACAACATACCAAAACCTATGGGATACAGCCAAGGCAGTACTAACAGGAAAGCTCATAACAACAAATGTCTACATCAAAAGAAAAGGAAGATTTCAAGTAAACAACCTAACAATGCACTTCAAGGAACTAGAAAAGCAAGAACAAACTAAACCTAAAATAAGTAAATAATAATAATAATAACAGTATTAATAATCAGGGCAGAAATAAAGGAAATTGAGACTAAAAATACAATACAAAAGAGGTATGGAGCCAGGGACTGGACCCCTCTTCCACAACCAGGCATACTGCCAGTGCCTTGGGACCCACCTGGGGTCCTGAGGTATGGAGCCAGAGACCCGATCCTCCCCCACAACCAGGCACACTGCCAGTGCCAAGGAGCATGACAAATACATCACCTCCATGTAGGTGGCCCACCACAGCCACCACAATAACCACAGCTGCCATGAAAGCAACTTGACACCACAACCACCACGCAGATGGTCTGCCAGCCACTAGAGTGCACTGACACAAGGAGAGTCACCAGCAGAGACCAAAGAAAAGAAGAGGATGTCTCTCTCCACAAAGCCCATTCCAGAGTGACAGAAGCAGCATGTGCTCTATGATAATATTGGGGGACCTGATCACACCTGTCAGCATTGAACAGATCATCTAGGCAACAAATCAAGAGAGTAACCATTACTCTTTCAGAAGGAGAGAAGAAACCTAGGGTTATCAAAAGTGGGAGGGGGAGGGAGAGGGCTATAAGGAGAGATTGGACAAAGGGCATAAAGAATAAGTACGATTTGTAACAATCTATATACTAGTAATATTGATTTGATCAACATATGTTAACATTGAACCCCAAAACTATGTATAATCAATTAAGATTCAATAAAAATTTTTTTTAAAAAGATCAAATGAAAAGTTGGTGTTTTAAAAAGATAAAATTAACAAACCATTAGCCAGACTAACCAAGAAAAAAAATGCCCAAATAAATAAAATCAAAAGCATAAAAATAGACATTATAACTGATAACACTGAAATACAAAAGATCATCAAAGACTATTGTGAACAACTCTATGCCAATGAACATGAAAACCTAGAGAAGATGGATAAATTACTGCACACATATGACCTGCCAAGGCTGAACCAAGAAGAAATAGAAAACCTAAATAGACCAACAACAAGTAATGAAATGGAATCAGTAATAAAAAGTCTCTCAACAAAGAAAAGCCAGTGACCAGATGGCTTTGCAGCTAAATTCCACTGAACATTTAAAGAAAAACTGATACCAATACTTCTTAAACTATTTCAAAATATTGAAAGTGAATGGAGCCATGAACTGAAATTCAGGTGGGTCTCAAGTACTCCCTCTGCATTGTTTATATATGTGTATGTGTGTACATATATATGTGTGTGTGTGCGTGTGTGTGTGCGTGTGTGTGTGTGTATATATATATATATATTTTTTTTTTCTTTTTTAAGGAGCAAAACCTTCAGCACTGACTGGAACAACAATCTCCCTTTTCTGTTCCTGTAGATTTGGGCATCTCACTTTATTCTAAGGAGACGTAATGTTCTGTGATTTTTTTTTTTTTAAATCTATGTCCCCAGCAGGTCATAACCGACTAAACTGAATTCCAAGACAGTCACTCAGCATAATTCAGCACTTTCATGAATTTAATTTGGAAATAACATTTAATTCAAGTATATTTCAAAAATTAAAGTAATGTATTAAAAAATAACATTTGGGCAAATATAATATATTTAATGATTTTCTAAACATTGTTAGTTTTCAATTAGTATTGCTCATTAGTTATATATAAGAAAAGTCATTTATTTTTTTGTATCACCGTTACTTGAGATATTTTATTTTCCTATTACTGGGGAGAAATTAATCTGTCTGATATGTAGGAGTGCACCATTCAGCCACTGGGAATAACCATTCCAGCATGCCATTCAGTAAAACTGCTCTCCCATACCTAGATGTTATACTGCAAAAAATATAACTATAAGTAGCATATTCACAATAGCTTAAAAAAGAATAAGAACTAAGAAATAAAAATTTTTTTCAGTTTTGAAAACTTTTATTTACTTAAATATCTAAATACCATTTCACACTAATAAATAGGCTTACTTATAATTTGTGATGGTTGCTTAGAATTTTACTGCATAGATATTCCATTATTATATTAACTGATACTCTATAGCTGAGCATTTAGAGTGCTATAAAATCTTTGCCATTACAATCAGCCACTTATACTAGCTCACTTATGTTTTAAAAAAACAGTCTAAACTCATAACACTTTAGCACTTTACTGCTTTTGAATATGTAATCTTAGAATAATAAAGAATATGTATGATCATCACACTTTGTTCCATTAAAGGTATATAATTTTTTTATTTTTTAATGTTTTTATCTTTTAATTAAAACATTGCTTGTACATTTATGGGGTACAGAGTTACATTTTAATACATGTATACAATGTGTAGTTATAAAGTAAGAATAGTTAACAAGTTCATCATTGCAAAAAATTTATCATTTCTTTGTGATGAGAACATTTAAGCTCTAAAGCCATGCAACAACATACAATAAATTATTGTTAATTATAAATGCCCAGCACTACTGTACGCCAACAGAACTCATTTTTCCTATCTAGTTGTAGTTTTGTTTATTTTATAATTGGTGATAGACATTCATGAGATATAAAGCTGATTGTCAACACTTGTGCCTAAGATGTGGTGGCCAGATCCATACTGGCAGCATGCCCATTACCACAAATTACATAATTGGTGATAGACATTCATGAGATATAAAGCTGATTGTCAACACTTGTGCCTAAGATGAGGTGGCCAGATCCATACTGGCAGCATGCCCATTACCACAAATTACCACCCAATTATCCCCAACCTCCTTCCCAATCCTCCTTTCCCCCACTCCACTTTATATCCCAAAGTATGCCCTCTCCCTTTGCAAGTTCAACACACCACTGTGGTCTTTCTTTCCTTCCCCCTTTCTCTCTTAGCTCCCACTTATGAGTGAGTACATGGGTTGTACTCACTCAATGAGTATTGTACATGAGTACAACATCCCTCTTTGCTTTGCTTATTTCACTCAACATAAGTTTCTCCAAGCTCATCTAGGTTGTTACAAATGGGAGAATTTCATTCTTTTTTTTATGGCAGAGTAGTATTCCATGGTGTTTATATACAACAGTTTCCTTATCCAATCATCCATCAATGGACATTTAGATTAGTTCCACATCCTGGTTATCGTAAACAAAGCTGCAATGAACATGGGAGTGCACGTATCCCTTTGATATGATGATTTCCATTCCTCTGGGTATATACCCAGAAGTGGAATTGCTGTATCATATCAAAGATCTATCTGTAGTTGTTTGAGAAACTGCCATAATGTTTTCCATAGTGGTTGTACTAATTTACAGTCCTACCAACAGTGTCAGAGCATTCCCTTCTCTCCACACCCTAATGTGAAATTTAGTATAAATTAAAGAAGGTATTTGGTGTCAACTTTAAATAATCATAAACTTTTAAAAATTAGCACATAAAGTTTATAAAAATTAATGAAGTGTATATTGAAATGCATACATAATATGTACCAGGGCTCTTAAAGAGTTTATTAAAAGATTCCTGTTATCCTTTAATTACATTTTCCATGAACTTTTTGAAGTACCCTTGTATTCATACACAAGTACTCATCACATGTGCATTAGCTACTGCAGTTACAAAACCTAATGTGCCCTACTGGATTAACATTTTTCATTTGTTATATGGTTTGTCTGTTTTTAAATTGACTGCTCATATATCAATTTATTCTGAGTTTAATGTGGTCTTATAAAGAAGATTCAGTTGAATAAGCTTAGGTGTAAAGTGAAATAACTGCCTAATTTCAATGTAAAAATGATTTAATATTTTTTACATTTTTACTTATAGTTAATATAAGTACTCTGAATTGCATTTTTGGCTTTTTCCATATACACCATTGAAGTGCTACAAGCTTCTTAACTTATAATTATATTTTATAATTTTAATAATTGGATAGACTTTTTCTAAACTTTTCAGTGTATAAAAGTATATAATTGGATAACCTTTTTTAACTTTTCAGTGTATAGAAAGCATATAAAAATAATGACAAGTTGAACCCTTGTGTGCCCACTCTCTGGCTAAAGAAACCAACTTTTTTCCATTTAAATAAAGGTAGCCTACTTATTATGATATTACTGTATTGTTAAGTTTCAACAATTTACATAACACTAAAAAATATAGTATGGTTTTACCTATTTCTGCACATTATATAACACAATATTAGAGTGCATTAACCAGTGGTTTGCTAAACATTGTTTTTGAAATGCAACCATGTTAATGTAGTTCATTCATTTTTCATTGCTAAATGACTGTACTCTATTCATTCTTTTGTTGATGATGATTTATGTTTTTATCAGTATTTGAATTTGAAACAATGTTGTTTTGTGTTAGTGTACTTATCTCCTCATTTAATATATAACAGTTACACACTTAAAGATACAATTTCTGTGCTACAGAAAATGTTAGCACTTGAACATCTAATACCAAACTGTTTTCCAAAATGCAAGTTCTAACTTATACTCTTACTAGCAGTATAAACACATGCAATTATCTGTTTCTTCACAACTTTCCCAATGTTCCGTATTGTCTAATTTTTAATATTTGCCAATTTAGTGGTAAAATATTTATTGTATATTTTTGTTATTTATTTACATTTATTATTAAATGTACAAATTATTTACTGTACATTTCCATGATTGCTAAAGTGGTTCAACATCTGTGCATCTGCCAATTCCTTAACTCATAGTTTTTATTCTGTAAAAGATCGATATATATATATTTTTGTTATATATTTTTTCTTGATTTGTAGATCACTATGTACATTTCAGATATTAGTCCTTTGTCATTTATTTATGTTGCAATTATCTTCATCCAATGTATGCCTTGTCTTTTCATTTACTTAGGGTGTTTTGGATGAACAAAATGTCGTTCATTTTAAACAAAATCCTTACAGCTTACTTCTATAAGTCTTTTATTTAAAAGCTCTTGGTATTATGATATCATGAAGAAATTCTGCCACATGATTTTCTAAAATAATTAAAGTCTTTTCTTTACAACTAGGTTGTGATGACAAACTCATTTTTAAATTGGGTGTGAAGTTGGCATGTAGTTTTATCTTTTCTGTCTACATAGATAACTAATTGCTCTAACCCAAATTAATGAATGATTTCCCCACTTTTTCCTACTGCTTTTCATGTCACTGCTTCACTTCGAGAGTGCGTATATGTGTGGATCTACCTTTTGGATTTCCTTTGCTGTCAGTATGTTCATCTATAAACCACTAGTGTACTGTATTAATTACTAAAGCTTTCTTTTATGTCTTGATATCTGGTAGGACAAATTTCTCTTCCCCAAGCACCTTCTTCAGGATTTTCTAGGCTGCTCTTAGCCTTTTTCTGTTTGTTATAATTTTTAGAATCACTATTTCCAGTTCCTCAAAGAATCTGTTTGGACTATTTTTTTTTTCTATTGGGATTGCACAAAACCTATAGATCATTTGGGGAGACTTGTATTAGTCTGTTTTATGTTACTTATAACAGGATACATGAAACTGGGTAGTTTATAAAGAAATAAAATTTATTTATTACAGTTTTGGAGGCTGAGAAGTCTATACTGTCCAGGGGGTGCATCCCTCTGCTAATAACTGAAGAAATTGACAGATTATTTCTTGTTCTATGAGGTATGTGAATATAAAACAAACCTTTTGGGAAAACAATTGCATACATGAGTTTAGCTGAAAACAAATGTGTGTGTGTGTCTGTGTGTTTGTGTCCATGTATACTTGTTTATATGTTAATTGAGTAAAGTCTTAGTCAATTCTGTAAGGAACCATCACCATCCAGCATCTCTAACAATGTCTGTCAAACAGAAAACCTTCAGTAAACATTTTCTTAATTATTTTGAATAATATAGTCTATTATATATTTTGTTCAATTTATGCATATAGATTCCTGAAGGTGGACAAAAGCCTTTTCTTAAAATTCATCTGAAGAAAAATAAAAGCTACAACAAAAAAGGAAATATTCTAATTGCCAGTATTGCTTTACACACACGCACACACACAATTTTCAGACAAATGTAAAACATATGAAAAGAAACATATTATGGCCCTTACAGTTAACAAGGAGAGTAAAGTAAATATAAACATTATTTTTAATTGGAAGAAATACTGTCACTGCACGTCACCACAATTTTGATCATTCTTTCCAGGTGAAATCACACAAGGAACATGTTTAGAAAGATTTCCACTAAATCCTACGAAATCTTTTCCCCTCTCTCAAAGCTGAACTGGGTACTCTAAGTTTTTGCTTCCACAATGAGCTGTGCTTACTTAGTCACTCTAATCATAGCATTAATCTGAAGCTATCACCTGCATTTTTAAGCATCCCTAGTATATCATCATCATCTCCAAGGCAAAGACTATTCTTATTTATCTCAGAACCAAACACAAGGTAGATGTGCAAAATTGTCTCTGAAACTGAACTGACCATGATAAAAATTCCAGAATATAGTCATTAATCAGAACAGGTCAGGACATTTGAACATATTTAAAGATTTTGGATGCTAAAGTGCTAAATTTCATAATGATCTATCTCAAGTGGCAGAATCAAACTAAAAGTTTATATCCCTGCCTTTGACCAGGTATTCTTAAAAGTAAGTATATTAGTAAGGATTCTTTAGAGAAACAGAACCAGAAGCAACAATATCTGAGGGCAGAAGATAAATATGTTCCAGCTTAAACAGAATGAGAAAATCTGTCTCATTCTGCCGTTTTGTTCTATTCAGGCTCTCAGTGGATTGGATGCTTCTCACTCACATTGGTCCGGGCAAATCTGCTTTACTCAGTCTATTGATTCAAATGTTAATCTTTTCCAGAAACACCCTCACAGACACACCCAGAAATAATGTTATAGCAGTTATCTTAGCATCCCTTAGTTCAGTCAAGTCAACATATAAAATTAACCATCACATCAGAAAAGAAAAAGAGTTAAGTCTATAATTAATAGCATTCTATTAAAGAGGAGGAGTCTGTCCTGAAACTCAAACTTATGTTTTCAACATTCTGCTTCTTGTTTTTATTGTTTAATAATCAAATAAAACATAATGTTCAGCCAACATTTTTACCACGTTTTAATAAGAATCTTATTAGGGACTAAGCATAATCCTTGAACTATGGCTAAATGTATTTGGATTTTCTGTCATCAATGAGTGAAAAAGAAGCACAATCTTCGGGTCTATGACATACTAACTGGCATCCCCAAACCTGTGGCAATGCCTAATCTGTGGGAAATATTCCAGTCACCAAAGGAATATGCTTTTCATGGTCCAAAATGGTGCTTGGTCTTCATAGAATATCCACATAAATCATAGACCTATACATAGTATATCTATACACAGGTACAGACTACATAATCTATATGTTGTAACAAACAGTATATCCATACACATCTTAAATAATTTGTGATTTTATTTCAAATGCTTCTGAAGCAAGAAATGTTATAGTCAGAAAGCACTTTCACAAAGAACTTGGGGGTGAATTGAAATGTCAAAGTGCATTTGAATAAAATATTGAAGTCGTTTGTTGTCTGAACAAGTGGGAAGAATCAAATAACTCCAGGGGAAAACAGCTATGCAAGGCAATCTGCTGGAGGAACTTCTAGTAAAACATAAAGCCAACTTCAAAGCATTTATTACTGTGTGTTTTCAGAAGCTGTCAGGAATCTAAGAAGAAAACTTTAAAGATTTATGGTGCCAGTGGAGAAAAAAATTCTGTATAGAACCAAATAAAAAAGGATTCTCTTTTTTCCCCAAATTGCTGATCTTTAGACATGGAGAGAAAGAGCATTGGTACCCAAAACTCATGGCTCAAAAAACACAAGAAGGAATGAATTCATTGAAGAAGAAATAAACTGTCGAATAACATGGAGCACCTGAGGTGTGCAGACACTTTTATACCTGTCTCCACAGCAATCTGGAACTGGTTGAGGCTCATTAACTGCCCAAGTTCCCATAGCTGGTCAATGGGAGAGCCACCCTGGACACTTAGTTTAAAACTTATATATATTCTACCAAATTTTGTAGTTGTTCAAATAACTATTTATTCACTTGAACATGAGTAGATTTTTCTAAATTTAAAATTGTATTTTTGTAGTTTCTGATATATTACAAGAAAAGAGGTATTTTACATATACATTAATCTTGCAACATTGATCTATTTTGTTTTATTTAATTTAATAAAGATACAAAATGCTGCCTATGTATTAGACACTATGCTTAAGACTTTACAATTAACTCACTCAATCCTCACAACAACCCTATGAAGTAGGACTGTTACTGTTGTCGTTTTTTGAATGAAAAAAAAAAGACAAAGAAGGCTAAGTAACTTTCCCAAGGTCACACAGCTGGAAAGTGGCAGAGCTGATATTGGAATCTAGGCAGTCTGGTTCCAGAGCCTCAGCTGAATCAATCACTCCTGTTTGCTACCTGTGAATGCACAGAGTCAAGTACTGAAGGAAAAGATAGCTATTGAATGCTGAAAAATTATAACAGGTATTTGCTTTAGTATTCATTGCTGCAAAAACTGATTGCATTTACAGATCTTCCAAAAATCTAAGATCCTCAAATCTTTGTCTTAAATGACAGGAACAAATTATTTTAAATGGCTTTATCTTTATTTCTCCAATCTCTTCCCTCAAATAAATGTAATCATTTCTTTTCTCTTTACAGCTTAGCTCTACTTTCATGCACAGGTGCAATTTGATCAGGCCATTAACAGCAAATAAAAATTATATCTACTCAGTGCATTTTTAACATGCAGAGAGTTTATGTCCTGTGCCTTCTACGTCTTATTTCCTGTGGCCCTTTCTTAACCTTCAATGTCATCTCCACCCCTGACTACAGATTGTCTCTTGGCTCCTTAGGTCTCCACAAGTTGTCTGCATTTACTTTTTGCAAGTCCGTGAGGTAGGTGACATAAGCTAACTGCAGTTCATAGGGTATTAGATGACATATCCCCAGAGTCCCATAGCTCACAAATAATAAGACTAGGATGGGACCGCAGGTCTTTTTACACTAATTCTTTCCATTTTAACATATGTTCTCTTCATCTGTAGAATATTTTTTTTAAATATATTTTGTTTGTGACTATTGATCCTTGGGTGGATGAAGAAAGGTAAAATCATTATTAATCTATGTAAAGAGATTTGTTTTCTGCAGAATATTACATTATTATGATCTGTAACTGAACTCCCTGCTTGAAACTGTAGATGCATAAGCCATACTGAATGCATTCATGATCAGTTAGTAAAAATCTTTTCTTAGTCAATGCAGCAGAGACATTTTTTAAAAACTGGTCACTGAAATATGACCATAAAAAAAAGTATTTTATTTTTACTTTTTCCAAAATTTAACAAGCTAAAGAAGCCAAAGAAATTCTTTCCACCCCCAAATTCCTTTCTCTCATGCTAGTCTCAAAGCAGAGGGAGAAGCAAGAAACCCATCTAACTCTAAATAAAGGGAATGTTGGTAAAGAGCTTTAAAAGGTCAAGAATCAGGTAAGGATGTTGGGTCTGCTGCAGTTCACATATTGCTTGAACATGCTTGGAAACCTCCCTGACCTATTTTTCCCATAAGAACTTACAAAACAATAAAAAAAAAAAATGAAGGTCTTGAGTTACCTATATCTTTATTAAGGTGACGTCATTAGCGTCATCTCTCTATGTGTATATTTATACTGAGAATAGCATTTGGTTGATGTGAATCCTTCACATTGGAATCAAAAATGAGATAGGGAAGGGAGATTGACATTATCTGGAGATATGTGTGGGGGGCTCCAAATATATGATCCATTTTCCTCTCAATCATGTTACAGTTTTTAGAATAACAAAATTATAACAAAAATTATTGACTAATGATTATAACAGAAATTAGGCTGATTGAACCATATAATAAACTAGACAGCACTGAAATAGGCTCTTTGTTAACTGCTAGCATGTGGGTCCATTCCCAACTATCTCTCTGGAATCTCTTTGTTTCTTTTCTTTTTGCCAAGACAAGTTCATTATTACATCTCAACAACTGTAAATTATCAATTTCAAACCACATACAGACATTATTATGCACCAGGGTACATTTATATCTGGATTGGAAATGATTTTTTCAGATTTTTATTTATACATATTTATGAAGTACAGAGTTGGCTAACAGTATTTATGTGCAGTATGTGATGATCAAATCAATATTATTACATGTTCATCATAATTACTTATTGTGTCCCTTACCTAATTACCCCTATTCTCCCTCCCGCCCCCTTTCTCACCTCTAGTAATTATAGATCTGTTCTCCCTGAAAATTCAACATTTTATTGTGATCTTTCCTTCTTAGTTCCCACTTATAAGTGAGGACATGTGGTATTTCTTTTTCTGTGCCTGCCTTATTACACTTAACATAATTTTCTCCAAGCTCATCCATGTTTCTGCAAATGGCAGAATTTCATTCTTTTTTATGACTGAGTAGTGTTCCATTGTGCATATATACCACATTTTCTTTATCCAGTCATGTGCTGATGGACATTTCAGTTGGTTCCATATCTTGGCTGTGGTAAGGAGAGCTGTGATGAACATGAGAGTGCAGGTATCCCTTCAACACGATTTCCACGCCTTTGGGTATATAACTAGAAGTGGGATTGCCAGGTCTTATAGTAGTCCTATCTGTAGTTGTTTGAGAAACCTCTCTGTTTCTTTTACTGCCTCCTTTTTCTTCTCCTGCTTGCTCAGTGGGAGCCTTTTCCGAGGATTAGTCCTCAGGTCCCTGTTCTTTACCTTAGGTGGCTCCACTTTCTGAGAAATCATCAACTCTGATGACATGATGTCATCACCATTTGGAATATTCCTAAAATTAGCTGTCCATTTTTGACCTATTTCTGTAATGTCAATCACCTCTCAAAGTACCTACTGGACATTTCTCCAGGAATGTACTAATGTGAACTAAAATTTGTAACCTAAAATTCTTCTAGTCTCTTCTAATTTAGAGATCTTTATTCTTGTCTATTTTGTATATGATACCCGTGACTCCAACTCAAACCTTTAGTGGTTGACATCCCTATTTAACTAAATCCCCATTCCCATCTAATTCCCATGTCCTTCCAATCATCACGACTAGTCAATTCATGTCTAATATTTTCTTGCCGTCTTTGATGTTCATCTTTTGCTGTCACTACTTTCCCATGGTGGTTGCACCTTCTTTTCCTCAATTTCATCGCTTTTCTCCCTAGTTCTAGTTTGACAATCTATTTCTATATTTTTTGCCACAATATTAATCATCTTAAAAAAAAAGTACTTCACTATTTCCCTCTGTATTAGTGAGGGTCCTAACAGGGGAGAGAAACTACATGGCACTTTGGTAATATGAGAAGAATTTAAAGAAAGGACTACTGCTTAAGGAAGGAAATCAGATGGAATATACTGGGGCTGAGAATGGCTGGGCACAAGCCCCTTCTATAGGCCTAAAAAGGCAGAGGTAGGAGTGATTTCTGGGACTTGAAGACTGAGTGTATGTGGGGAGGGCCATCTGGCTGGAGCTGTGGCCTTCCATGGAGATTCAGCGAGTGACACTGCAGAGAATAAACGCCCTGACCTCCACTCTCCTACTTTTTTCTGGTTTCCTGCTGGTGCTCTCCATGGGGCCTTTGGATGTAATCCTACAAGTTAGCTTTGGCATAAAGAGCAAGGTAGTGAAGGCTGGAGAGTGGCCCTGGTGAGTGAGGGAAGAGAAGAAAAGACATGCAAACTTCCCATTGCCTGAGCTGTTGAGCTTATTGCTTCAACTGCCCTTGGGAGTCCGACCTAGGCCAACCATTCTACTCTCTCTCTCTTCTCTCCTTCCCTAGACCTGACTCTAAGTCACTTCCCCCTGAATTTCCTAAACTTTATATTTACCAGATGTTTGCTTGTTTTCATTTCTAAATCATTGCTTAAAACACAGTTCTTTACAGTAATTTTACGTGCCTTCCCTCCTCTCTGCATAGTCAAATTAAACTATTCTTTTAAATTGTATCATGTGTCCCCTTCTCAACGGGCATCATTTGACCTCTCGGCCCATTCCCACGTCTGTCATCTTAAGCACTTTCTGTTGCAGTTATTTAGTAATTCAATAGAGACTACCTCATATTGCCATTTAATTTGTATGTGTACATGCATTGAGCCCTCAACTGGACTGTAAGCTCTTTAGAGGCAAGAAAAAATGAGTTTTTCATTTTTCAGGAACATTGGTTTAAGGAACATTTTTCAGAAACATTTTGAGGAGCAATGTTCCAGTATGCAGCAGTCATTACATGGCACAAAGTGAGTGCTTATTTAAGGTTTTTAAAATTAACTTCATTAAAATACCAGTGAAAGAATAAATGATATGTTTCTTTAACTTATTCTCTAAGTGAAATAACTGATTGCTCCTCTAATAGTCCCTCTGTTTATAGAGTCTAGATATGAAATTGTATTTCTTCATGTTAAAAAATCATTAAAATAAAAACAATTGATTTTAAGTAATGTTAAAACTCTCACTTTAATAACGCAATATTGAAAGTCAATTATCACTGATGTTAGTCAACATATTTTATAGTATTAGATATGAAGGAAAAGTATACTGTGTTTCTTGCATAAATAAACATAAAAAGAAAAAAAGCCTTTGCCTTCTTCCTATATAAGACCTAATATACCTTGAACCACAATTGAATCATATTTCTCACAATAATGAATATAATTCTGACTATAGCAGTATTAAAAAAATAGAAATGAATGTCGGAAGGGCTACCAGGGATTTAATAGAATTTAAATGTTTTTTATATATTTGTTATTCCATCAAAAACACTCAAGTTATTATCAATTTATGTAGGAATGCATGAGTCTGCCTATCAGATATGACAATGGACTCCACAATGATGGTTCCAATCTGACTATGCCCACCACCTCAAAAATACTTTTTTCACAGAAAGTTTGCTCAAAAGCATAGTATTTTTAAAAATAAATACATAAATAAAATAAACACAGTAGAGTTCTTCTTGATGCTATACATGGGTGTGTGAGAGTCAACCATTGTGGAAGAGATGAAGCATGCTACCCCAAACTTCCTATTGCCCATAGTGGCCCTAAAGTGACCAAAGAATATAATTAGAAAAATATAATGTCACGTGACTTTGAACAATACCACAGCATTTAAAATAAATAAATGCTAAATGGTACCTAGACATAAGTATTTCAATCCAATTTATAAGAAGGATTGCCATTTTACTAAAGCACCAGCAATGTTCAATACTCAAAATATTAGAAAGACAATACCACAAGAGCCAAGAAACTGAAATTGCACTCATGGTCTCAAGGGTCTTTTTAAAAATAGTGACCCTTACCAATCTGCAGAATGAGTAAGTTGTCTTGAATATAATGTCTAACTTCTGAGAATTCTGTGTCAGAAACATGTTCAGCTCCTCAGTAGCAATGTTTCACTCCTGCCTTGCTCGATAACTGAAACCTGATTTGGTTCAAGTATCAGACTGTAAAGTGCCCAGAGATCATGGACCTAACCCTTAGTACTGAATATTGATCGTTCTAAGCTCAGAATGGTAATCACATTAACTTCTGCCAAATTTGGATTGACAAGTGGACACACAACCCAGTCTAGCCAATGGGACAGAACTGGAAGTCTGTGCCTCTACAGATAGTGTGGAAATGTTTTCTGCACTGATAAAAAAAAAAAAAATACATGATGGGTGAACTATCCCCCAACCCATGCCCAGAAAAGTGAAAGCAACTGAAGAGCAAAACTGAGGAAGGATGACAGAATGCAAAGATGGGGAAGCCTGAGTCCATGTGAAATTACTTTGGCTCTAAATTAACCAATTCTGAAGTTATCTGTCTCTAGACTTTATATAAGATAATAAATATCCTTATCATTTAAGCCATTTTTGGCAGACATTTAGGTTACACAAATACAGAACTCTCTTAACTGATACAGAGGTTAAGACCAAATTATCTAACCAAGGTTTATGAACTGGTTTTCAGTTGCAGTAAGAAAAAAAAAGTTATATTCAAAAGGATACAGATTACACTCAAAGCTTATGCTGATGTAAAAAATTCTGATAGTTGTTGGCATCGTTTTTGCAAACCTCAAAGCCTCCCTTTCCCAGTATGATCAACGACAGAAAGAGATAATGTAAATTATAACCCAGGAAATAAAAACGTATAAATAAACCTATTCCAGAAGTAATACAAAAATTACAGAACAGACTTTTTTGCAAACCTCAAAGCCTCCCTTTCCCAGTATGATCAACGACAGAAAGAGATAATGTAAGTTATAACCCAGGAAATAAAAATGTATAAATAAACCTATTCCAGAAGTAATACAAAAATTACAGAACAGACTTGCCTCATCTTTTCATCATTTTGTGGGTTTTTTTTTTTTTTCCTTTTTGTCTTTTTTTTTTACTGGCCGGTAACGGGATCGCAACCCTCAGTGTTGCGCCCGCGCCACGCTCAGCCAGTGAGCGGGAACCGGTCACCACATGGGATCCAAATCCTCGGCGGGAGCGCCGCCACGCTCCCAAGCGGTGCACTCTCCAGTGCGCCACCGGGCGGCCCATCATTTTGTGTTTTTAAGAAAAGTTTAAAAATTAAAATAGTGAAGAATCCCAAGGCAGTTGCAAAAAAAAAAAAGCAAAACAAAACTAAAGGAACTACAATCTTAAGGCAGTAGTTCTGGAAAACTTTATGAAGATAAAATAAGCACTAAAGTAAAGCAACCAGTAGATATGAGAGATCAGTCTAAGAATCTGCTCAACTTTAAATGAATGGTAAGCACTCAATAATTATTAGCTGCTTTATCATAAATACTGCTATTAAGGGGAAAGCAAACATTACCAAAGTAAATATAAAAGGTAAATCTTCCAAGAAATACATGAGAGAAAAGAACATTTTATTAAATGATCAATTTAAGAATGGATCACTTAAGGCAAAAACTCTTAAAACAATGAGTATAGTTTCATTAAATTACAATCTCTTTGAATCATTGTAATAAAAAATTTTCGGGATTTGATACATCAAGCAGACAAAAACAACCCTGATAAATTAGAGTTAAACTTAATTATGCAACCAAGATTTAATTATGCATTGTTTTAAAAATAATTTTCAATTTAAAGAGAAAGTCAAAATTGAAGTTAAAATAATCAGAAATGTAGTGGTAGCACTGGATGAATAGGACACACAATTGAAAAACTACAGTTACACTGCAAACAACATGAAGAACATATTGCAGATCTTTAATAGCTCTAAATGTAAAAAAAAAAAGTCAATAAAGGGATGGATTAATTTTTTAAAACATATTTTTACAAAATCATGGTGGCATTAAAGGTAGAACTCAACACATTTTACTATGTAAAAATTGATACATGTTATGATAAAAGAACCATAAAGCAAATGCATGAACGGTATATTTGGGAGATCATGTTTGCAACACATTTAATAGAAAAAAAGTTGAATCACTACTATACTGAAAGGTACTTCAGATTAATAAGCAAAAAGACAAAGGAAAACTTGAGATTAACATGAGCACAATATAAAAAGGCATTTCACAAATGTAATGCAAACATCCATAAACCAGAAACAACACATTATTCTACCTCCAAATTTAACATTTATCTTATATAAAATTGAAATTGTATAAGTTCTATAAATTTACTGCTTAAAATAGTGACAAACAACAGCAAACATGAACATACTTCAGTCTTTTCAAAAACGAATTAGTCAAATAAGAAACAGTCCCTTTAGAAAAGAGATTGGGGAGAATATCTTTTAAATGATTGAAAGGTTTAATTCTATTAACGGTATGTTTTTCATAAGAAACATATTAGAGTTAATGTTTATAAGTGAATTCCTCTTATTTTACATTATTAAAAAAGCATTGGTAAACAGTCCTAATATGTACCAACAAAAATCTCTGCTTTATTGCTTTTATAATTTTATAATAGAAGAGTTGTAAAAACATCTTATGTACAGTATAATTTTCACTCTTTCTCTAATTTATTTTTAAACAGTTGTAAATTTGCTTATGACCTAATGTTTATTTTTAGATACACCACACATTTTAACTCTCTGTGAAAATAAAAGATCACTCCATATAGTAATGACAAAATATCTTCATGTTTTAAATCTATCACAAGCTATCTATATTAAATTTTTAAACGACTGGAGAAAATTATATGTTAAGTTACAATTTCATTATTATAGAAACAGTACTTCCTGATTGACTTTTTAGCTTTGAACTTTTAAATATTTTAATATTTACATTTTATTTTAAGAACAAAATAATTGCATCTATTACAAATATGTCAGTTTAGATAAAACAAATGTAGTAGAACATAAATAGAGAAACTTTGAATCAGTGTCAATTAAATCCTCTATAATTTGCAATATAGTTGAATCAAAATTCATTTCACAGTTCATCTTTGATATTTTGAAAGCTTTGTCTAATTAAATTAAACTGAATTTAATTTTATTTATGCTTACTGAATACCTTAAAAGTTCATAGCATACTATAATAGGCATCAGAAAAAAATAAGCTTCTTGACTTGAAGGAAGTCATCTCACATTGAGGATTGATATGGGAGTCAGTGGAGACCAACCTTAAGAGCAGCCGGGAACCATTCAAAACTGTGTATGAATAAAGGAGATAAGATTAGGAGGGGATGAATAGAAGATAAGACTCAGAATGAATCCTTGAGGAATGTTGGAGATGGAGAGGCAAGAAAGGGAATGAGAGGAACTGAGTTTAGGAACAGCATACACAGAAAGTCAGGCAGCACCCATTATCAGAAATCTGGAGACAGAGAAATTAGATATCTTAAAGCTAAATTTCTTGTCCTTATCAAACATGAGTTTGCCTTTACTCTTCCAGGATATCCCAATACTTTTCAAAGACATATTTCCTTCTGGTTTCTTAGCACTTAAATGACACCGGCATTTGAACAATGGTTCTTTTAGTCCACCTCTAGCCAAGTCTTCATGGCATCATTCTCAACCACTGCAACACAGGGCAAGGAAGCAGCATTTCTACTTGATAATATTTCATAGTTCCTGTGTGTGTGCATAATTGTCACTCAATGACCTGAAACTTGGATTTAAAAGCCTACTCTGAAAATTAGCTCCAGTTATTTTATTTTAAAATCTTACTTAAGAAATCAACATTTGCTTAGCAAGACAGAAAAGCTTGGTGATTAATAGCATGTGTTTTAAAAACAACAAACCTGGGTTCTACTTTACTCTAAGTGAGTATTTACTAGTTGTGTGACCTTGGACACATAATTGAAATCTTAGGTTTCGCAAAGGTAAAATTATAACATATACCTCATACGGTTGTTGTCAGGATAACCTGAAATATACCATAAAAAGTCTTAATTTAGTTTCACTTATTGAGTACATAGTAAACACTCATTAAATGTCAGCTGCTATTATTATTCATCAGCATTATCATTATTATCATCATCAGGCTTATGACTGGAGCACTAAATGTATCTATTTCTGAGTCTCGTCCAGCACTATAATCAAGCCGATCCATACACTATCTTTTACAAGTTATATTTAGCAATTTAAACAACAAAGTGTTAGCTTCTATATGTAACAATAATAATATTATTTCACAACCTATAGCTTTAAATGTCACAACTTCTTTGGACAACTGTTTGTCAATTTCTTTGAAGCATTAAATATACATTTCTCTAACCCAACAATGTCATTCCTAAACAACCTATAGCTTTAAATGTCACAACTTCTTTGGACAACTGTTTGTCAATTTCTTTGAAGCGTTAAATATACATTTCTCTAACCCAACAATGTCATTCCTAGGTATTTTTTCAAGAGAAATAAAAAAACTGTTACAAAAAACTTTATACATAAATGTTTACTGCCTTGGAAACAATTCAGATATCTATAAATGGAATAACGGATAAATAAGTTGTAGCATATTCACACAATTAGCTCCTACTCATCAGTTAAAGGTAACATCTACTGATACAGGCAACAACATGGATATATTTCTAAAATATTATATTGAATAAAAGAAGTCAAACACACAAAAATACATATACAGGACTTCATCTATATGATACTTTAGAATAAGATAAATAATGATAGAAATTAGATCAGATGAAGCTTCTAATAGGATGCAAAGGATTGAATGTCTACGTCTCCCCAAAATTCATATGTTGAAATCCTGACTGCCTAAGATTATGGTATTAGGAGGTGGGAGGCCTTGGGAGGTGATTAAGTCATGAGGGTGGAAGGATTACTGCTTTTATGAAAAAGGGCCAAGGGAACTTCTCTGTCCCTTCCACCATGTGAGGACACAGGTATAAAGTATCATGTATGAACCAGAAAGCAGGCCCTCACCAGACAGCAAATTTGCCAGCACCTTGATGTTAGACTTCCCAGCCTCCCAAATATGAGAAATAAATTTCTGTTGCTGATAAGCTACCCAGTTTATAACATTTTCATTATCACAGTCCAAACGGACTAAGACAGAAAAGATGATTGAATGGCTAAGGAATTTTCTGGTGTGATAGAAAAGCTGTTGTGTTGGTATCATTTGTCAAGACTGACTGAAGTATATACTTAAGACTTAAGTATTTCATAGTATGTTCATTATGCCTCATTTAAAAAAAAAAAGAATGCCTGTAGTTCAATTCTTTCACAAGTAAAATTGGAATGACAATATAGAAGTAAATCTGATATTCTTCACAAAATGATGCTTAGAACATGTTAATAAGAAATTTTCTAAACTGTACTTGCTTTTGATTTTTTTAAAAGACAGAAAAAGTAAAAAAATATGTTAAAATATAAAAGCTACATAAATTCTTCACTAAAGCACCACTGTCCAAGCAGTCAACATTTTCCACGTGGACTGTTACCACAGCCTTCTCACTTCTCTCTGTTTTTTCTCCTGTGCCACATTACTCAAACCATTCACCATACCCACAGCAGCCAAAATGTCTTTTTTCACATGTAAGTCATATCATGTTTGTCTACTATTTTTAAAAATGCTGGTAAATATTTAAAATAAGGTATTGTCCTTTTCATGTTGAAGCAAAGAATTAATGAAATCCAAAAGATATGATTTAATTATTTCTCTGAAACACTCATAATTTTTTTACTAAAAATATTTAGTGGAATAGTAGCAAAAACAGTGATTCTTTCCCCAGAAATCCTAATTTCCTACTCATTTTGAATATCAAGCGTAGGTTGGTTATGCTTCTTATTTTCAGTGTAAAAGTTATGAAGTCATTCCTTGTGATGGAAGAAAAAGTTTAATAAAAAAAAAAAAAAATACAACCCTTGACATAAAACAAACTAAATATGCAGGGAAGTCCATTGGCTCTGATGTCAAAATGTTAAATTGGCTCAAAAGGCTACATGGCATCACATTTTATGAAAACAATATTAATTAAAAGACAATAAAGTATGACACCAAATGCCAGATTAATCTTCCTAAAATTTATGAAGTTAACATTCTCTTCTAGTGGCTAGTATAGTTTCTCACTATGATCTCATAAAAGACGAAGTCTTTTAGCTGGTTAAAGACAAACTACAAACTTGCCTGAACCTGCCTACACAAGCTAGAAATGCCTTCTCAGCCCAACGGGCCAGCAGTTTTTCTCACTGTCCATACTATTTGTCCCTGCCCACGTTCTTTTTCCTCCTTAGGACATTTCCATCCATTCACTTGTTGATTCTTTTACTCATTCTGTCATACATGCCTTTATTTTAAATGACCTTTGTATCTATGTCAATCACAATACCAATGGACAGGGGGTGTAAGAAAGAATATAGGCTAGCTTCAACGAGTATACTGTCGAATGAGAACAAAACCTAAAACCAGAAAAAACACGTCACATGAGGAAACCTAACAGTTTAATCAAGGACTATATACAAGGGTATAAAGAAAAGTGAGAATGTTTTTGCAGAGGAAGTGAAACTTGATTAAATCCTTAAAAATGCAGAAGAGACTGCTAAAAAAAACCCCATAGGAGCATGTCATTCTGCGTGCAGGGAACAAGATGTGTAAAGATATGGAGACAATATAAACCTTCTTGAACTACAGGTCATTCTTGGCTAGTAAAAAGGGTGCACTGGGGAGATGAACTCATTCACAAAGGACCCTGAAAGTTATGGCAATAGAATTTGAATTTTTTCTTATAAGTGGCTAGAAATGACTGAAATGTTTTATTCAAGGGAGTGACATAATCACATCTTACTTTTTACAAAAGTCACTCTAGTTAAAATGTGGAAGATGAACATAGAGGGGTTGCAGATTAAATACAGGGATAAAATGTTGTAGCAATGTATTGGCAAGAAATAAACAAGAGCCCAATATAAAAACTGGTAGAAGGTGTGGAATGAAAAATAAAAACACCATCAAAAACAACCATAGGCAGGGCCGGCCCAGTGGCGCACTGGAGAGTGTGCCACTTGGGAGCGCAGTGGCGCTCCCGCCGAGGGTTCAGATCCCATGTGGAGACCGGTTCCCGCTCACTGGCTGAGCGTGGTGCGGGCCCAACACCAAGGGTAGCGATCCCGTTGCCGGTCCCCGGTATGGGCGCGACACCGAGGGGTGCGATCCCGTTACCGGTCAGTAAAAAAGACAAAAAGGAAAAAAATAAATAAATAAATAAAACAACCATAGGCAAAAAAATCTCACAATGTGCTAGGCATTGTTCTAAGTGCTTTATTTAATCTCATTTAGTACAAACAATAATTTACGAGGTGAATACTATTAGCCCGGTTTTTACAAATGAGGAACCTGAAGCATAGAGTCTAATTTGCCTGTGTTTCCAGAGCTATTGTGATCTGACTGTATTACCTGTGCTCTTAAAAGTGGTGCTCTGAGGGCCACTGAGCAAGGCCACACGGTGTGGGCAGGGTGCGAAGGTACTCGGCAGCTCTTTCATTATGTGTAACATTCTATGGAATTCTATAAAATAGGGGGATGGTGCCTCTCTTCTTCACTGATCTACAAACACCTCTTCTTAGAGACATAACTCAAGCTCCTTCACTCCCTGGCATTTTCCCAGCCACAGACCCACAGCGAACTTGCTCTTCCTCTGAATGCCACAGTCCTCCCTGTCAGGACTAGCTCCCTGCTAATCCTGTTCTGTATCCCCTGTTCTTGTAACAAGAGTTACTTTTGTTTCCCCTATTAAAGATAATCATCATTTCTTATGTTCCATCTAAGTGATCCTCTGGTTCCATCACAATGTTGTCAGATAATAGATAGTGTGTGCATCCGGTGTGTGTG
>NW_007734842.1:33499-33806 GCF_000696425.1 Galeopterus variegatus
GGTGTGTGTGTTCGTTCCTTGATTTGTATGCCTGTTTGGAGACATGCTTACCAAAATTCCAAGACAAAAGGCCAAATCTGTAAGAAACATGAATAGTATAACATTGCCTCAATATTTACAAGAGCCAGAAGGTGGGAACAAAATAAGCATTATTATTATTACTACATTACTAATTTTCTAAGAATTATCAAGGCAACAAGCAGACCACCTGCTAAAGGCTAATGTGCAATTAGTGAAACCTATTATGTTTTATTTTCAGAATTAATGAGCTAACTTGCTAAAAAAAGAAAACTCTCAGGTTAAAGGT
>NW_007734842.1:33949-34440 GCF_000696425.1 Galeopterus variegatus
ACAGCTCTGATCCTTTGCTGAGTTCTTTGATGGCTCCTTTCCTTTTCCCCGTGTGTAATTTACTCAAGATTTTCTCCTTGAATTCAGCTCTTTCCTTTTAATAGTGTTTGTCTCAAGAACTTTATTTATTTTGAGTGATCACATTTCTATGCAGACAATTTCCAAATCTACATCTCTAGTCATTTCAAGTTTGTACTGTATACCCACCACAGCACTTAACACAAAATTTTTTACATAGTGAGTATTTAATAAAAGTACTCAATTTAACTGTGAATCTGTAGCATAATTTATTTTCAAAAAAAGCTTTTCACTTTAAACTAACTTGATGAAACTGATGTGTGTGTATGGATGAGGCAATGTCACAGATTTTGCCAAATTGGTCTAGGTTTCAAGAAAAAATTAAAATTATATGTAAGATTTCATGTGGAAATAAGTAAATTGATATATATATATTTAAAAAAATAGGATGTTGTATGCATACCCATTACACA
>NW_007734842.1:34919-35974 GCF_000696425.1 Galeopterus variegatus
ACACAAAATTGAAACCGAATTTTCCACTTGTCTTAGGATATTAAATTTACATGTAGATACAAAATCATATATAGATATTTATGTAAAAGACTGTTTTGTGTAGTTTTTGTGTTATGGAAGTGACTTTTTTCCGATTGTTTCAGAGTTTCAGAGATAAATGTTCACAGGATTTAGAGATTTAGAGATTGTAAAATCAATTTTGTGAACTTTAGCTCATTTTCCATCTGAAGAGATTGTAAACTGAGGTCAGAAAGTTGATGGCAAAGACCGAAAGAGAACTGTTTAAAAACTATTGTCAGAATCCTAAAGTTTTCTCCCTCCCCCTCCCACTTACCCGGGGCTGAGTGTGAGGAGATGAGGTCTGAGTCTGTCCTTCCCCCATCAGTTAGGCGGACCCACAAAAACCAGCCAGTGTGAACTGTCTGGGAAAGGAATAACCCTGGAGAACCTATCAGAGAGGGCGTTGACCCAAAACAGAGAATCCTGTGGTCTCCACTGCCTGAAGCCATGGACCAAGTGTGTGGTATTAAATAGCCCCTTACAGGAGACAACACCCCACCAGGGAATTACAGGAGAAACAACACACAAAAGACAGAAAAATAGCCTGCGTTTGGACGTCCAATCACAGAAGGTCCCCATAGCATTTACCTTTAATTCCTGCCCTCCCTCTCTTCCTGATCCTGGCCTAGAGGACTCAGAAAAAGCAGCTAGTGAGTAGAAGAGGATGCAAAGTAAGAAAAGGGGAACAAACTAATATAAACCCCTCTCCCCACTGAAGGATTCTATGGCACAGTAGAGCACAGGCTGAACTGTCAAGCATGACAGTTTGAAAATTTAATATAAAGACAAGATTGGATCTTTTAATACCTAAAAAAGTGAAGCTATTTGTTAAGAGCTAGAATTTGATCGAGATTTCATTGAAGGAGTGTAGAAGAATAATATGACATAACTTGTTTAAGTATTTTGGTGTGGAAAAAAAAGCGATTTTACAACATCACCCCCACTAGGTTCAGCTTGTGAATACACATTTTTATCAAATGATCTTTTCTACATAG
>NW_007734842.1:36300-49708 GCF_000696425.1 Galeopterus variegatus
TATATATATATATTAAACATAGAAGCATATAAATGCAAAATATGGGAGAATGTATGTGAATGTATGTGAGAGTGTCTGTGTATTTTACCATACATCACTAATACTGAGATGTCTCTAAGAGATTTGAATATTTTTATTACTGTAATTTTAAAAATTGTGGGACTAATCAGAAAAAATTTAAAAAATTAAATATTTTAAAGCTACTTAGAAGCATCAAGTTGGTGCTCCTGTAGGTGAATATATAATTTTTCTTTTTCCTTATATAAAATACTACAATGAAAAATTGTTTAGCTTAAAATTTTTATATCAATAAAAGTAAAAATAAGCATTTTTTCATATATTTATACCGCACTAATTTTTTTTGTCAAGTTTATGTCTCCTGCAGGAAGTAAGTACAGCAGATATTTGCAACTTTAACAATTTTTATTCAGAACTACAAATTATCTCAGAAAAATGAATTTGATCCTTAGACTGTATGTTTTTCATGTTATGTTCATTATACTCAGATGATGTTATGTGTTTACAAAACCATTGGAGAGTTAAATTGAAGACTGAAGAGATTATTACTTTTTTTTTTTCCTCTTGGTAGTTTGGTTTTTTGATACAACACAATAAAAAGCAAGTAATAGCCCGCCCCTCCCCCCAAAAAGGCCAAATCAAGAAAGAAAGAAATGATCATGAAAATATTACCCTTTGACTGTTTGTGTAAAACCACAAATCTCTCCTAGACACAAATAGGGAGTTGTAATAGTTGAAAAACGTCCATTATATAAATACACAAAAAGGCAGGTTTCTAAAATCAGGGAAAGAACATGTTTTAGAAATACAACTAGCTCATAACTTCTACAAGAGACAGGACTGGCAAAGATAATTGAAATTTTTAGCAATCCAAAATAAATTTCAGTCAATAATAATATACTTGTCTTTCAGCAGACTTAACAACTAAAACCATGGAGTTGCTGACAGTTAACAAAATTGTTTGCCTTGATTTCTTTTTATTTTTATTTTTAAATTCCATTAAAGTAGGAAAAAAATGGGATTTTTGGCTTGAACTGCCTTTCAGCCAGCTAGCAATAAGAATCTATCACTAGAGTACTGATAGTCCGTGACGTGCTGTGTCGTACAACTGATAAAATTTTAATAGTGTTGAAAAGGCATGAGGTACTGGTAGGAGAGAATGGACTGGAAGGTACACTACCTCAGACCTTTGAGATGCTGGGTCACGAGTAATTATAAGAACCATGGAATAGGATGACTGATGCTAGGAAGTATCAATGCACTAGAGGAAAACAATGAAAGGCTGAGAAAAATCAATCATCAATTTAAGATGAATTATCTAATCCAAGGGTTTTTAGCAGCATATAAAGAAATCTCATATATATATAGCAGAACTCCAGAGAAAGTTGCATTTTCAACCCTAACAAATATTTTTTTGTATTTTATGCTAATGCCAGGGCCCTGATTGCGAAGATGTGGAGCCCTGAATTTTGAGATAGTGACATTAAAACCTTGGTACAGAAAATGTCATCATGGCCATCTGCTACAGTAAAGAATTATGTAGAATTCATTGAAAATAGAGTTTTGTCCAGGTCCAGTTCACAATGGCTCCGCCGGCCCTGTAGACACACCTCACAGCAATTTTCATGGCCAATAGATGTACAGCTTGAATGGAAACTTGGTAGTTGGCAGAACCCCCACACTGGCTTCTCGGCCTGTGTGGTAACAGCTATTGCACTAACAGGCCTCTGAAATTGCTCTCTACCCTTCTCTCCACCCTGGCCAATACAGTAAATCAAAAACAACCCCACACTGGCTTCTCGGCCTGTGTGGTAACAGCTATTGCACTAACGGGCCTCTGAAATTGCTCTCTACCCTTCTCTCCACCCTGGCCAATACAGTAAATCAAAAACAATATCATGTTTCAGATGGAATGTCAGATATTAGCGCTGCACTCAAAGACCTAATGCAGAACATAGGGCTAGTGGTTCCCATCTTGTCCCCATTTAATTCATGAGTTTGTTCCTTAAAAACAGCAAATGAATCCTGGAAGATTGAGTTAGACAACTACCGTGAATTGATTGAATTGTGTCCCCCAAAGTTCATATGTTGGAAGCTTAATTCCCACTGTAACTATTGAGGGTAGGAAATCCTATTAAGGTAACTGAAAGTTGGGTCCTTGAAGAGGCAAATAGATTGTACGACCATGCCTTAGTGAATGGATTAATAATGGCAGTCAGAGGCATGGTTCTGAGGGCTTTAAAGGGAGAATACATGAGAGTCTCTCTCTCTTCTCCTCCATTTTCTGCCATGTGAGACCCCTGCATTGCTGTAAAGCCACCACCAAACAAGACTCTCACCAGATGTGTTCCCTGCACTTTGGGCTTCCTCGCTTCTGAAACTGTAAGCAATAAATTTTGTTTTCTTACGAAGTACCTAATTTCGTGTATTATGTTGTAAGCAGTAGAAACGGACTAATACAACAACAAAGAAATAGCCCAAATTATAGCTGTTGTGCCAAACGTGATGTTTTTGCTACAGCAGATTAAAATGGCAACAGGTACACGGTATGTGGCCAGTGATATGGCAAATGAATTATTTCCCATCCTCGCCAAGAAAGACAACCAGAAAATTATTCATTTATGTGAGATGAATAAGAACATACTTTTATGGGCTTATCTTATTCTGTCTTTGTCTTTCTGTTTTTCTCTGTGCTCATTCTTCTTGAACTGATACTGGTACTAGATTTTTTTGACTCTAACCATAATACTAAATAACGGCTTTAATTAGTTCCTTCGACCCTTTTCTACTCAGGACATGTTGGGCACCCTAAATCTAGAACTGGCATTTTAGCGACAATTCTAGTCAAATTAGACCTGACCCCCACGTGGAGTATCCAGATATCCAGAAAGATACTGAACTTTTATTTTTTGACTAGTTGATAGTCTTTAAATATTACTATAGGCAAAATATTTTATTTACATAAGAATTTCTGATTGTGATACAATCAACCCATTGATTACCTTAGCATTGCTCTTGAGACAAAGATGATAAACACACATTCTTGACTTAATTTTAAAGACCCTTCATGATCAGTCCTCTGCGCTCCCCTCCTCAAACCATAAGAATTTCTGATTGTGATACAATCAACCCATTGATTACCTTAGCATTGCTCTTGAGACAAAGATGATAAACACATATTCTTGACTTAATTTTAAAGACCCTTCATGATCAGTCCTCTGCGCTCCCCTCCTCAAACCACCTATTCCCTGTCCCTCATCTCAAACTACCATTCTTCTTTTTTCAGTGATCTAGCCACACCGACCCTGTCTCTGTTATACCTATTCCCTGTCCCTCATCTCAAACTACCATTCTTCTTTTTTCAGTGATCTAGCCACACCGACCCTGTCTCTGTTATCAAATACACCACACAACCCCTGCAAACTGGCAGTACACTATTGAAGGCATTGCTCATCAAAATTTTTTAATCAAATTTCAAGTTAAATATTAATAATATAATTTATATTTTTAAAGAATATATTATCTTGACTATTTTGAAACTCTGAACATACTTGGATCTCTCTGGAAGACAGATACCTAGAAGAGACAAGATCTTAAAATCATGTTAGCTTATTGTTTATGAAAAAAACAAATATTCATCACTTACCATTGAGTCAAATGAAGTTACGTACAAATGAGAAATAGAAGAGTCTTTGGGGCAGATAAAGTTGTGACAACTCTGAGGTATGAAAGAGACTGTTGAGCCATTTTCTTCAATCAGATTTTTATACACTCTTGTTCGAGGTCGAGCTAGGCCTTTCAGAATTACATAAAGTCCATCATTTCCAACCACTGGAAGAAAAAGATAAACTTTATTCTTTACTTTTCAGGCTCTTCGATAAAGATACGAATAACACATATATTACACTTGCTGTACTTTTAGCATATTTACACTTGCTGTACTTTCGTTCAGTTTATACTATACCAATGACTTTAATATAGCACTTGGGCATTCACAAATGATTTACTCAAATAACAAGAATATAAAAGGCATGTCTAGACATTTGGAATATTCTTTTCAGACAATTATACATAGTAACCCATCTTCTCATGGAACCGATGATTTCTAGGCAAAACCTATGGCAACATATCATTACTAATAGATTTAAGACATTATGAGGAAAATAGGACCAGAAAAGCTCTTGAACATCTTTTAATGTTTACCACCACCACCCCCCAAAATACCATTTCCCCTATTTTATAAAAGTAACAATATGTAGCTACTATTAATTTTCATTTATCTTTGCCCTGGAGATGTTGATGATCACTCATAGGACTTAATAGAGGAGACAGTTTGGAGAGGGTGACTGATCATGACTGGAATGAAGAGTTTTTCCATTATTTGCCCTACTCCACATTATAAGTTTCAACAATCTGTCATCCTACTCCAATTCCTAAAGTTCAACTGCGTGCTTGTAGATGAGGCAGGTGTATTTACTTCTGAGCATTTTGAATGTGACTTAAATCAGTTCCAGCTCTACTGAAGCCTTTTCTTTTGAAGAAGCAGGGTCTGGGTTCTTTCTCCATTTCTCAATTGTTTACATTACTTTATAGAATTGAAGCAAATTACTCAAATGCTGAGAGATCTTTTCGTACCCTTTGCTTACAAGCTTGCTGGAAACTGAAACTTTACAAATTGATTTTCAGGAACAATCGTGTTTCTTTTTATACCCTAAACATTGCGCACTGCTTGCCTTCTGTGCTTTTTTTTTTTTTTTCCTAATCTGAGTACTTATTAGTGGGGCCACCTTCATCAACATCATTCCACAGTGATCACAGGAGAATGATTTTCACTCTTCTTTAAAGCAAAGATTGTTTTTGCTTGGATTTCCTAATCTGAGTACTTATTAGTGGGGCCACCTTCATCACCATCATTCACAGTGATCACAGGAGAATGATTTTCACTCTTCTTTAAAGCAAAGATTGTTTTTGCTTGGACACCTGAGCTTAAAATAGATCCCTTTCTGGGTAGCACAACACCACTCATTTTAAGCATCTGATATGTGTGGCGAGGGCACTGCAGCAACATTGCTTTTAAACAGCTATCAGGTGAGGGCTATGAGCACTATATGACAGTAACCACACAGTAAATATCAATGATGATAAAACTTTGTAAAACTAGTAATAATTTTGACCAATTACATAGCGGAAAAAGCAGTTTTGGAAAAGGTATATGAGGGTACTTCAAAAAGTTTATGGTAAAATCAAGATAATACAATTATTCCATGAACTTTTTGAAGTACCCTCATATTTCAATATATACGTTTATTTCTCTTTTTATATAGAGTTAACTGGCTCTTCTTAACATAGAATTTGTGGGAAGAGATACATTATGTGAAACCATTTTCTTGCAAAGTCTGCTAGTTGCCAACCCAAAGCGAATTCTCTCCTTTTCCTTTACTGACATAACCACGATTTTATTGGACGTTGCATGTGCCATGTTAAAAATTACATTTCACAGATACTCTTACACGTGCAGCCATGTGACATCATTCTGATAAATAAAATATTAAAAGTTTTGCTTCCCAAATACACACACCATCTCTTTTTCCTTGCTTCCTAAAACAGGGATAGGATACTGGTGCTGGGACAGGCATCCTGCAACTAAAAGAAAAAGCTGAGAGGAATCTCAGAGGCCTCAGCCTGACATCTTTAAACCACTTACCTCACAACTTCACGTTTTTTAATGTAAATAAATCCCAAAATTTGTTTAAACTGTTGCCCTTTAGTTCTCTATTACCCCCAAATGAACACAATTTCTGTGTGGATATTGTTGGTATTTTACTTAACTCTAAGCATAATTGATCCATCTGTTACCAACATATAGTCACACTGAAACAGAGAATAGTACCCCTATGTGAAGCATCAATTTCAATAACTATATTTAAAGAATGGAAGTTTGCAAGTAAAGTAGATTCATATAAAATAACTTTCAGAAATTTACCATTCTAATGTAATGCTATGTGGTCTGAAAATCTAAGTTTAAATAAACTGGAAATTATAAATATCGCATTATTATGTACAAATGTCTACTTCAGGATTGATAATTATTATCACGTGTTAAAACAATTTCACAGTTATCTCTGCCTTACAGTTTATTTGAACATCAGCACCTAACATATATGTAAAAATTAGGACACAGGGGTTGAGTGGGAAGCCATTAACTATAAGTATCGTGTTCCAAGAAAATATGTTCATCTTAATAATGAATATAATTCCTCTGATCCTGTAATAAAAAGCTTTTTATTCTTTCAGCATTTGCCCAGTAACAATGAATTTTCCTAAATAATCTGTTTATAATTCATTAATGTTCACATTTACATAGTAGAAACATCTATAACATTAAAGAGGCCCTTAATGTGTTAAACTAATTTGGAGAATTTGAGAGTCATGAAAAAATATTTAGGCCAGAAAATATCTCATCCACCCTCAAATTATACTTACAATAAAAATTTAAACTAAGCAATTCTGGAAACTGCTAATTCACTATACATAAATATGATGCTGTATTTTGAAATGGCAAGGGAGGAACCGTATTGTAAAAGAAAATATTTGTATTAATATTAGGTCAATAACATTAAAAGAATATCCATTATTCTTACTTTTCATAATAAGTTACTATAGATGGATCAAGTGCTAAGTCTAGAAAGCAGGAGGATGTCCTGAATATAGTCCCAATGTGGCATTCATTTTGTATTCACGGGAAAGACATGTAGTTCTAAGCTCGACATTATCTCTACTCTAATTGGTTTGGGATACAGGATATTTTGCATCTTTATGTAATAAAGTCTCTGAAATTTTATCCCATACTATAAGTACTGTAATCATTTGTATAACATTGACAAGTATTTGCATAACATTTTAGCTATTTATTTTAAACTTCATAAAATAACTGCTCAACTTAATGCTGAAAACATTTTTTTCAAAATTAAAATTACTGAAAGGGTACAAGGAAAAAATTAGAATCACCTTTACTTACATAGATCAGAATTTTAAATAAGTGCATTTATTTGGGAACAGGGAGGGAGGGACTGAAATAACCAAAAAATAATTTTTTAATGAAATAATCAAATATTGGCATGTATATGAAGCAACTAGAATTCTCATATATTGTTGGTAGAGTGTAAAATTATTCAATTCTTCAGTTAGGATTCCTGGCAGTTTCTTATAACATGAAGCATAATCTAACATTCAGCTCTTAGGTTTTACTCAATATAAGTATCCCTTGAATATGTGTTTAGGACATAAACTTTATATAATAAAAACAAGTCTAGAAACAGATTTGGTAGTATAGTTAGTTGTTTCTAAGAGAATGGCATACAACTTAAATAGAACTTATCAAAAAGGACACTGTTAATGATATAGCAAAATAGTGCTTGATTAGATCTGTAACTATTTCTTTACTTAGGCTTTCTCCATAAAATACAGGTTAATATTCTTAGATATTAAACTAGATTTGGAACATACCAAACTTGCTATGAAGAGTAAATATCACATGCTGAGCATCAGATATTTGCCACGCACTAGGCTAGGTATTCAAACACTAATTATCCTAATAACCTTGAAAGTCATATATTATTAATTTGTTTTTCAGATGAAGAAATCAAGGCTCAGAATGATTAACTGACTTGCCAAAAGACACAGAGTACATTAACTTCTGGAAGTTTTCAAATATATTCCAATATCTGAAGGGTACACACATGCACACATACCCTGTGTGTGCAGTATGTTATATGTATATTTATGCAATATATTATATATATAAATATAAAAGTAAATATATATAAAAATATGTACAAGTATATACATATATATATAAATATATACAAGTGTGTGTGTGTGTATATATATATATGTTAGTTTTATAGGTCTTATAAAGGACCTCAGTGAGGATTGAAGGAATTCTTGCTATTTGTAACAGAGTTCAGAAGTTGACCCTCAATTATTTCCTAATAATTCAGGTACCTGGTTTATTCCCAAGTCTACCAAAATTATTATAGTAGAAATTTGAAAGAACTTTCAGAGATATATAGAGAGAGTGAGATGAAATTCGGGATGACTTCTGCATAAGTATTTGGAGAGAAAAAAGAAAAATAATCCTTATTTAAACAAAAAAGGTTAACATTACAAATGGAGTTAAAGATGAAGAATCCAGAGAAAAGTATAAAATATAGCACAAACTGAATTAACAGAAGCTCTCAGATAGGATTTAAGGATTATTTAAAATTGGCCCTACAATATATAGACAGATTATTTAAACACTATAAAAATTGTCAGGGGAAAAAAAAACAATTGCAGTAAAGTTAAGCTCTAAAAGAAAAATTAAAATATTACTGACACATCACAAAGTGGTGTCAAATTTATGAACTGTGAGAAAAAATATATGGTATAAACATTATATAATAATAATAATGCAAGATAAATATAACCTTTTGAAATTTTTAACCAATAAGAGGAAACAAATAGCATAAACTCTAATTCAAATTTTCAAAATAAGTAAAACTATTTCTAGTAAATTAAAAAAAAATAATACAAGTATCTAAAGAAAATTAGAAGATAAGAAAATATTCTTGTAAAATAGTTACAGAGCTATTAAATATTGATTCTCAGATTTGCAAAAGTAAAGGAATTAATCAAAGTCAAGCTGGTAAGAAATGTTACATAAAACTATTTATGTAGCTAACCTCTATTACATGAAAAGTCAAAAGAAATATTTTCATGAGGATTTAAAGAAATCTCCTAGCTCACGTCCTCATATTTTATATCTCTTAACCACACTTCTATTAGGTGAATAAAAGACATTCAAAAGGAATTAAAAAAAACTAATAAGGGAAAGTTTAATTAATCATTTTTGGTGGTGAGTTTTCAAAAGATTAAAGGCCTAACACAGTTTGATTAAAGCAAACATGTTTGTGAATTCATTGCTAAAGATATCCTATTCTGGTGCACAGAACTTCAGCTAAATGGTGGTGAGTTTTCAAAAGATTAAAGGCCTAACACAGTTGGATTAAAGAAAACATGTTTGTGAATTCATTGCTAAAGATATCCTATTCTGGTGCACAGAACTTCAGCTAAAATCAACCATTCAAGAAGGATTTAAATGTTTTAAAGAGCTCCGATTGGATGAATAAGGTCATATTGTCAGCTGGCTAATCCGTCCTTGGCCTACAAAATTGAGTTTAAGTGTTATCCATCTATCAGGGAAGCCTTTCTGGACCTTCCTCCTGCCTCCATCCATCCTAATTAACACCCCTCCTCTGGGATCTTTCTTCACAGAATTTCTGTCATGGCTCTCTGCATTTTTCAGACCCTGCCAATAGCTTGCAGCCTCTTGAGAAAAGGAACTTCTGACTTTGTTCTCAGTATCTCTCCAGCACACAGCACATTGCTTGGATTATTTCAGGCATTTAAAAAACACTGTTGAATGAATGAAAGCTTAATTAATAATCCCCTATTGTATTTCCATCCAAAGAATCTTACAAAATATTTGAAGACAAACTCTTTTTATTTTTTCTTAGAATTTTGTCTGTTGAGGAATGAGATAAAATCCTTTGATGGTCTATTTTATTCTCAGCCCATTAATGAAAACCTAGAAAACTATTAGAAAGTTATATAAATTTTAATCCAAATAGTTTAATCTATGGAATCTTCTTTATAAGGTCTAAATGACCCCAGAGATAACATAACAAAAGTAATAAATGGATTTTTTCATGGCTTTGTTATACTAAGGAATCTTTGAAGATGGGTTTGTCATTCTTAGGGCCAATTTTGCCTCCTTTTTGGTGCCAGGAGCAGTTATTTTAAGGCACAGTGTAATAAACTTTCGAAGAATATTGCTATAACTTGTGGAAGACAATCTACAAATAAAACCAGATATTTATTTGATTAAAAAACTAAATGCAAATATTATCATAAAGCTGATGGGAAGGAATGTAAAAAATTTATTACATTTCATTTTGAGCACAGACCTATTGAAATAGCCTCTCAATATTGATATTTCCTGTTGCCAAAATAAAAGTTACTGTTCTATTAGAAGTCACTAAGCATATAATTATGATAAAAGGCATCACAAGGCAAATGTTCTTGAATAAGTACATAAAATGATAAGAATTTCCAAAGAAGAAATAAGTTTTGTCTGATGGGGAGGATCTGGAATAACTTCATGAAAAAGATGGCACTTATGCTGGATCTTAAAATGTAGGTAAAATTTTGATTGACAAATATAGAGGTAATAAAACATTTATAGTACATGTTAGGTGTCCTATATCCGAAATGTTTGGGACTGGAAATGCTTCAGATTTTAAACTTTTTCAGATTTTGGAATATTTGCATATGCATAATGAGATATCTTGGGATGCGACCCAAATCTAAAGATAAAATTCATTTATGTTTTATATGTTTTATATATACCTGATACACATAGCCTGAAGGTAATTTTATACAAAATTTTTTTTTTTGTCTTTTTTTTTTTTTTTCGTGTCCGGCAACGGATCGCAACCCTCAGTGTCGCACCCGTACCGGACTGGGACCGGCAATGGGATCACAACCCTCGGTGTTGCGCCCACACCTCGCTCAGCCAGTGAGTGGGTACCGGTCTGTATGTGGGATCTGAACCCTCGGCGGGAGCGCCACCGCGCTCCCAAGCAGTGCACTGTAGCATAGCAGTGCGCCACCGGGCCGGCCCTATACAAAATTTTTAATAATTTTTTTGCATGAAACAAAGATTGTATACATTGAACTATCGGAAAGTAAAGGTGTCACTATCTCAGCCATTCATATGGATAAATCTGTGGTTGACTGGCATCACCAGCATTCCTAACTCTGAATTTAAATGCTACTAATGATCAATCATTTTCTTACACTTATTCACACATAAGTACTTAGTAAAAATATGATATATCATTAATATAATGAAAATAATGTGTTCAGAGTAACTAAGTATCACAGTAGCATCACCAGAATACCTGTATCAGCTGTTAAACACCAGAAACAATAAATAATGGCAGGCTTTCAGTCTCCATCTACAATGCCAGGCTTTAATTAAAAGGTTACTGTGCACTGTATTTTATTTTCTTAGGTGAGAAGAAACATCAGAAGCAGTTGAGAAACCAGAAATGGGTCCTCCAGGGATGAGGAGGAATTCTGCTAAAATGCCTTTTAAAATGTTTCCTCTGGAGTCATCTGCCTTTTTTTTTTTTAACAAAATTTTTTATTGAAACATGATTGTACATATCTGTGGGGTATAGCACTGAATATCAATATCTGTGTGCAATATGCGATTCTCAATCAGAATAATTAGCATACCCAACATTACAAAATGCTATCATTTTTTGTGGCCTTTTACCAATTTCTTGCTAGCCCCCTGCCTCCTCCCCATTTCCCACCTCTAGTAGCCTCAGTTCTGTTCTCTCCTTTTGAAAATTCAATGAATTATTATGATTATTCTATCTTTCTATTTTTTCTTTTTTCTTCATTTCTTCATTAACAACAGTTTTGTCATACAAGTCTCTCTGATTTTATAAAGTGACACCATTTCTTGTTCTGTTATGAATGGACACTGCTCTAGTCCTTTAAAATGCCCATCACACTTTTCACCATCTTGTCTGCAGGCACTCTTTCTTCCATGTTAACATTATCTCCATTATTACTATTATCATGATTACCTTGATTCAGAGTCATTACAGCATTTCACTATTGGTCAAGGAATGAACAAGTTAAAAACTTTATGATCAGCAGACGTTACATCATCACAAATCTTTAAAAATTTAACGCTGTGTCTTTTCTTAAATTTTTGCAACCAGCCTGTTGAATATCCACAGTTCAATTTTTAGTTCATCATGATAGATTTTTACTTGTTTCATAATCAGCATACCATTAAGCAGCATATGTGTATTGTGACACTGACAGATCCACTCTTTCAGTACATGATTAAGATCTTCATTTTTAGCTTTATGTAGTTTTTCTATTTTTCATATCTTCTGTTTATAACTTTTGGCATAGAACTTCAATAGTTCATCATTCTGTTTCTTTGGTCATGTATGGTGATCATTTCAAAACCACACTTTTCTGTAAGCTATACATTGCTATTCAGTTTCTCTAACAGTTTGGCTTTCTGTGCTATAGATAAAAATAAATGCTTCCTCTTTTTCTTATCACTGTTACCCACAGGGGTATCTTCAGTCCTGATTGACATTCTCAACATCTTTATACCTTTATACCACAGAGCAGAGAATAAACAAACAAACAAAAACCTCAATGAACAATGCATGTAGGCGTTGGCCCCATCTGGGGTATCATGGGGAACCTGCCACTGGTGTGTCCGACCTGCACACATGTCAATTTATTACTCTTTGTGGATGTGCTTGCATGGGAAAATACGATCATGAACAGAAAAGGTATATCACAGCTAACAGAGGCTGGGAGCATTTTTTTTCACTTGGGATGCTGAATAAACTGTGCACTGTGTGTCTGTGTTTTGACTGTGACCCATCACATGAGATCAGGTGTGAAATTTTTTACTTATGTCAGTGCTTAAAAAGTTTCAGATTCTGGATTTCAGATTTTCAGATTGGGGATGTTCAACCTTTATTGGAAATAGCATGACAAGAAACAAAATCAGGTAACATGAATTTACTTCATGGTCTTCAATGAGGAGTAGTGAATAACCCAGTTTGTTAAAAAATCCATTTAGAAGCATACTTAAGAGTGCCATTAAAAACTGTAAATATGTTTCAAATTACCGGTTATCAAATGTTCAATCTGAATTTTAAAAATGCCTATTTTTAAAATAAGGTATAATTTTCAATACTTAAATCACCAAAGATTTAAAATTTAGAATCAGACAATCCTGGCATTCTTATGTAACACAGAAGTAAAACATTCTGATAATTTGTTGACATGTATCAAGAGACATAAAATTATCCATACTCTTTAATTCATTGCTTTTAATTTTTAAAATATGTCATAAATAATCCAAAGTAAAAGTAAAAATTAGGAAAAGAAGATATTCAGGGCCACACTATTTATGAAACAGAAACATATAAAATTGTTTAAAAAGAGATTGATCAAGTAAATAATAACATGTCCATTTGGCAAAAAAATTCAACTATTAAAAAGTGGAGTTTAGGGCTGGTCCGGTGGCGCACTGGAGAGTGCACCACCTGGGAGCACGGCGGCACTCCCGCCGAGGGTTCAGATCCCATGTGGAGAACGGTTCCCGCTCACTGGTTGAGCGTGGTGCGGACGCGACACCGAGGGTTGCGATCCCGTTGCCGGTCCCCGGTGCGGGCGCAACACCGAGGGTTGCGATCCCGTGACCGGTCAGTAAAAAAGACAAAAAGGAAAAAAAAAA